>NW_028280972.1:1592500-1647500 GCF_059751285.1 Brachycentrus maculatus
CATGTAGAACGAATGAATGAGGAAAGATCGGTAAAACAAATTTATTAGGCGAATGTAATTGGAAAAAGGAGCAAAGGAAGACCGAGAAAAACATGGCATGATCAGGTATGCTCAATAATTGAAAGTGGTCAGGTTAGGAGACGTAATAATCGGCGGGTATATATGAGGAGATGCATGAACGTGGAAGAGGCGAATAATGTTTGAAATGACAGAGTGGTGTGGCGTTCTATTCTCTCTGCCTACCCCTTTCGGGGAAGCGGCGTGATGACTAGTTAGTTTTAGTTTTTAAAGCATGAAAAGCACAAATTTGTATAACCTAAAACGCCAAGCTGAACAACTTTTTGAATAACCTTTAAACTTTGAGAAGTTGGGTTATTTCACTAAACAATGAAAAACACAGAGCATTGGATGTAAAGAAACTAATATTTACGAATTCAAACAAGGTAATCATACATAATTAATTTGAATTTGTGTAAAAGAGTTCACGAACTTACTTACCCGCTCAGAATGCGCTGGAATGTGTTGAAGTGGAAAGGAAATGAATCACTCGGTGCACGAAGGATACAAAGACAATACAGTGATTTAATGTATTTTGTTTTGGTCAATACTAAAAATGAATGCTTCTAATATTATTTTAATATTATTTCAAGAATTATCCTTGTTCAATAAGATTTCAGTTGCAGCTTGAAAACCAACCGCTTTAATTGATTTTCCATCGCGATCATTGTAGTATTTCCGCGACGCTAAATTTATCGTTGCCTGTGCGAATAAATAACAACACCTCCACAAGTACCTACAAACCATATGTGGATTATTAGAAAATTTACGGGGCTTTATGATTTATTTCTCTTTTAAGTTGCTTTTAAATTAACCGTTTAAGGTAGGTACTTATTTATACTTTTACCAGATAGAAACTGACGTCATAAACTTTGAGTAACATTTATAAAATTAAAATGAGTTACCAATGGTTTATAAATTGCATTATGCGGCTTTATATTTAGAAAGACAATTAAATATACGGGTTTTCTTACCTTTGTACAGTGGGTGGCTATCTACAAATTGTACATTTCTACCGATAAATTTCATTTGCATTGGTTTGTAAAATAATACGGTAAATAATATTTATCCTGTCTCAGAATTAACTACCCTATACTAGTAACTGTACTAAGAGTGATCATCCCCATTTATCTCATAATTTACCAGTGTTAATTACAAATGACAGTATAATATTCATTCATTCTAACCCCTATCCTCACCCAATGGTGCATAGGGCACTGCGTCGTATTGACGCAGTGTTATTTTGAACGCAACTTACTTGAAGGCAAGGTTAACACTCCTGCGCTTTAGAGACCAGTCCAGGGTAATATTAAATAAGTATTAGAGTGTAAAAGCAATTTATAATTATTTTCGGCCACCCTTGGGTATCGAACCCGGGACCACCAGTATAGTAGCCGAGCGTGCTGACCATCACACAATGGAAGAGGAAAAATAATAAATAAAATAAAATCTAAACCCATTAAAAAAAATTATAGTGAACATTCTCAAATTTTTACATGATAGTAAATTAATTGCCAACCCAAATTATGAAGAGTTAGAATAAATAATAAATGTCTACTAGGATTCTTACCAAAGTTCATCAATAAATATAACGTAGTCGTACAGGAAAAAGTGACCAACTTTTACAAAACGTAAAATGTTCAGGAGGGCCAGTTAAGTCACTTTTGCTTGGCAAGAAAATAAACATCAATGCAGCTAGTTATTTTTAACAAGTCAATATATTATACTTACAAGTTTAAAATCCTTTGGGATTTTTTTCAGGGCAATATTAAGCTAGTAAAATATCAAATAGTCAATAATCACGTTTTTGTACGAATTGCACTTGGTCACTTTCTCCTGTATGACTACGATATAACCCAATAGCCAATTTTCCACAGCCATATACTGACATGCAAGATAAATAAATAAAATATACTCTTACGTGAGGAGTAATAATAACGTAAATAAAAACGCACAATAGTAATAAAAGATAACTATATTTATTGATTCCTATACATATTATTTATCCTAAAATCGTTATTACAGGGATAAAATCAAACTATTTTAACAGAGAAGTAACTAACAATTATAATAATAGCAAAAAGAGAAAGACATGAATTTAAAAGATTAACAAAAATTAATCTACACAATCAAAAAGAAATAACCAAACAAAGAGAATAATTTGAATAGTAGAAGATATAAATAAAGAAACAAAAATCCATATTTACTCGTACAATATGTGTAAATAATGGCACTAAGAGAATAATTTACACCTTTTGAGATATATATTTTTTTAAAGTTTTTTGCAGATACTTTGTGGCACATTTTACAAACTTTATAAAAAAAACGACATTGTTTTAAAACGCTTTTTTATTGGTAGATGGTTCATGTGTAAGCCTGATGATGACAAAGTTCTTGTTGAAAACGGTTGGAGAAAAATGTACCAATAAAATAGTTGTTAAAAACAAAGTTGTTTTATGTTATAAACTTTTGAGATATGTAAAATATATCCGTTAAAACAAAAAAATAATATTAACAATCAAAAATTAAAAAATTATAAGATACGAGTATATTGAAAAATCTGTGAAAACTAAAATCAAAATTTACAATCAATATGTAAATAATTGTACAAAGATAATAATTTAAATAAAATGATATATTTATTGTAATATCTGTGAAAACAAAAATCAATGACATAAAAATCAACAATGTATTAGAATATTTTCAACATATTATAATTTAAGATAAATTATAATATCCGTGATATTATAATTTAAGATAAATTATAATATCCGTGAAAACAAAATCAAATTAAAACAATTAATTAGAAAATAATATCAAAATGGGAATCGTTTAAATATTATGAGATATATTGAAATATCTGTGAAAACAAAAATCAATAAGAAAATAGTAATACAAATATAATAATTGAAATATTATAAGATATAAACAAAATCCAATACAAACAATCAATTAGAAAATAATAGCGAAATGGGAATAATTGAAATATTATGAGATATATTGAAATATCTGTGAAAACAAAAATCAATAAGAAAATAGTAATACAAATATAATAATTGAAATATTATAAGATTATATCAAAATATCCGTGAAAACAAAATCCAATACAAACAATCAATTAGAAAATAATAGCGAAATGGGAATAATTGAAATATTATGAGATATATTGAAATATCTGTGAAAACAAAAATCAATAAGAAAATAGTAATACAAACATAATAATTTAAATATTATGACATTCATTGTTATATCTGTGAAAACAGAAATTATTTAGAAAAAAGTTATATTTAGAGAATAATTTAAAAATTATTGAAAACAAAAATCTATATAAACAATAAACAAGGACTAATAATACAAACATACGGTTTATGTTTTACCCTCATGATGACAAGGTTCTTGTCGTAACCGGTTGGAGAAAAAATGTACCAATAAAATAGTGGTTAAAAATAAAGTTGATTTATTTTATATTTTTTTTAGATATATTGAATAAATCCGTAAAAACAAAAATCAATAAAAACAATCAATAAGAAAATAATAGCAGAAACAGAAAAATTTAAATATAATGAGATGTACTGAAAAATCTGTTTAAACTAAAATCAATATTTGCTTTAAATAAGAGAAAATAGCATTAAGAGAATACTTTAAATATTTTGAGATACATTGAAATATCTGTGAAAAAAAATCTATTTGAAACAATCAGTAACAAAATAATAATACAAAGAGAATAATTTGAATATTGTATTGTATTTTAAAATATCCGTGAAATCAAAACCCAATATACACAATAAAAATAATACACAATGGGAATAATTTTAATCTTATGAGAAGTTGAAATATCCGTGAAATCAAAAACCAATAAGAAAAAAACGAAAAAGAATAGTTTAAATATTGTGAGATATATTAAAATATCCGTGAAAAAAATACAATTTAAACAATCAATAACAAAATAATAATACAAAGAGAATAATTTGAATATTATATGATATTTCAAAATATCCGTGAAATCAAAACCCAATATACACAATCAATCAAAAAATAATAGCCCAATGGGAATAATTTTAATCTTATTAGAAATATTGAAATATCCTTGAAATCGAAAACCAATAAGAAAATGATAACACAAATAGACTAGTTTAAATATTGTGAGATATATTAAAATATCCGTGAAAACCAAAACCAATTTAAACAATCAATAACAAAATAATAATACAAAGAGAATAATTTGAATATTATATGATATTTCAAAATATCCGTGAAATCAAAACCCAATAAACACAATCAATCAAAAAATAATAGCCCAACGGGAATAATTTTAATCTTATTAGAAATATTGAAATATCCTTGAAATCGAAAACCAATAAGAAAATAATAACAGAAATAGACTAGTTTAAATATTGTGAGATATATTAAAATATCCATGAAAAAAAACAATTTAAACAATCAATAACAAAATAATAATACAAAGAGAATAATTTGAATATTACATGATATTTCAAAATATCCGTGAAATCAAAACCCAATATACACAATCAATCAAAAAATAATAGCCCAATGGGAATAATTTTAATCTTATTAAAAATATTAAAATATCCTTGAAATCGAAAACCAATAAGAAAATAATAACAGAAATAGACTAGTTTAAATATTGTGAGATATATTAAAATATCCGTGAAAACCAAAACCAATTTAAACAATCAATAACAAAATAATAATACAAAGATAATAATTTTAATATTATATGATATTTCAAAATATCCGTGAAATCAAAACCCAATAAGAAAATAATAGAAGAAAAGAAAAAAAATATATTATGAGACATATTGAAATGTCCGTAAAACCAGAAATCAGTACGAAAATAAGAGCACAAAGAAAATCATCAAATTTAATTTAATATATTGCAATATCCATGAAAAAAAACAATTTGTGCAATCAATAAGAAACCAAAAGCATAAAGACAATGATTTAATTTTGAAATACTAGGTTTAGATTAGGAGATATTTTGAAATATCCGTGAAAACAATATAAACAGTTAACATATCAATATATTGTAGTCGTACAGGAGAAAGTGACTAACCACCAAAACGTAAAATGTTCATGACGTCCATTTAAGTTACTTTTGGTTGGCAAGAAAATAAACACCAATGCAGGTAATCATTTTTAACAATTCAATTTAGTATACTTCCAAGTTTAAAATCCTTTAGGATTTTTTCAGGGCAATATTAAGCTTGTAAGATATCAAATAGTCAATGATCACGTTTTTGTAAAACACTGCACTTGGTCACTTTCTCCAGTATGACGTCAGAAAAATCTACATAAAAATCACTAAGTATTGCTTGAAATGACAACCGAAGGATTACACTATATATTTATATTCAAGGCGCATCTTGCTCTTATTATTGCCATACTGTTTCAATACATACTTGTTCATCTTCTGCTTCATTTTCGTCTTCTTCGTAAATAGTGGGTAAAGCAGGCGGCCTGGCAACTCGACGAAACCTGACAACCCGTTTGGGGCGTTCAACTGGTTTTTCTGATTTGAAGATGTCAAAACAACGGGTACATGATGAAGGAAGCATCTTCACAATGGCATCAAATAAGCCGCAGCAATTTTTCTTTTTTCCGCAGTTCATTTTTCTCTCTAAAATTCTCTCGTAATAATTCTCTTTCGTAAAACTCTCGCCTGAAATTAGCAATCATAAAGTTAGAGCAATAAATCAGTAAGGTACCTAATCTTTAATAAACTACAACATTTTACTGCGTCCAAATACTAAAAATAATATGAAAAAATATCTCCTGTAATTGGAGATTATCCAGAATTGTGAGCAAGTATTTGGACACACTCATAATGTAGTAAATAAATTGACTGGTCAAATTATAAGCTAAAATTGTAACATGAATTATATGATTATAATCCAGGATTCGAACCTCACATTTATTGAGCGGAAGCTCAATAAAAAGCTTCTTTCATCTCATCAATATAATGTCTCTAGTGAAATACTGATAATTGTGATTAAATGTGAAAAAAATTAAGGTATGATCTAGATAAAGAAAACATTACTTTTCCACCCTGTATTAGAGATTTTTTAGAAATTCTTTCCTGCATAGGGGAAAAACCATTTTTGTTAATGTATTAAATGTAAAATCAAACTCTGTTTTTTTAGTCTAATTATTGTTGAAAAAACACATAAAAATCAATGCTGTGACAATTGTTTCGCCTAGTTATGGCATTTAAAAACGAATGCTCATTTGAAAATGCCATAACTAGGCGAAACAATTGTCACAAAATTGATTTATTTTAATTTTTAGACACTAAAATACAACTTAGTTTACTCAAAAAATCAGTATTCTATTTAACATTCAATACATTAATTAAATGAGAGTTCAAAAAAATAAACGCAAAAGCTAGTGTACAAAATGGAAAATCGTTTTCTTTAACTCAATATCGAGAAAAACAGAGGCAATTCATACAACGCCCAACCCATCTCGTGACTGAAATGATTCACTGAGAAAAAAGAACTGAAGTATATTAGAATTACTTAAAAACGTTTATTAAAATGAATTGTCACTAAGATTTTTTTACATTAATAAAAGCCTGCCATTTCAAATAAGTCGAATTTATAAATTTTGGTCATAAAAAAAGGCATTACTAGGTAGGTATTAAGCATGGCAACAGTACAATATTGCCATTCTCTGATACGTGGGGGTGAAATGTTGAATTGAATATGTCTAAAAATATCATACATGCATTTATTAACAATGTATGCGTTTGTAAGTACTTCCATCAAGGGCGTGTCATTATTTTTCGGAAAACAGATTTACAGAAAAAAGTAAATTATAAAATTTAATTGTATTTACCTTAGGTGAAATGAAAATGGTCCTACTATTTATTATTGTTCTTTATTTATACTGCCATGTAACGGAGATTGCAATAATAAAACTCGGCTGTCACTTTTATCTGGCATCTGTAAGTACACAAAACATATTACAACATACTCAAATCAAAATTGTATTCGTATAGAAATTATGGGAAAACTCAAATTTATAAGAAACAATTATTTAAACATACCCAAATTATAACGCTTTTTTTATATCACTGACCATGTACAAAGAGACCTCACGCAGCCATACCCCACGATATTGTGTGGTTCTACATGACCATACATAATAATATCGGTCAACATTGCATCTTATCACGTATTGTATTTATATGTAACAATAGTCACATTAGTATTATGTACTGCACAATCGCACATTCCTTTTAAGGTGGTGTTTTTCAAGATAATGTGCAAAGGTAGTATACAAACATATATACATATATATATAAATATAAATATGTATATATATATATATATATATATATATATATATATATATATATATATATATATATATATATATCTATAGATATATATATACATATATATATATATATATATATATATATATATATATATATATATATATATATATATATATATATATATATATATTTATATATATATATATATATATATATATATATATATATATATATATATATATATATATATATATATATATATATATATATATATATATATATATATATATATATATTATATATTATATATTTAAATGCAAACAGCAGTAAATTAAACATGTTTCAAATGTGAAATCATTTTTATTGAATGATTTTTATTGTTATCAAAATTATTTAACACTTAAAAATTAATTTCAAATGCACTGTCTTGATTGTAGCAAAATAAACGATGTGTTTGGAATCGATCCGTTCTTGGCGCTGCAAAGTGCGCGGCAGCTGATAGGAAGATCCATTCTCTGGAGTCTAAACACTTCACAGTTCATTTGCAGCAAACTGTCTTCATTTGAAGTAAAATTGACGATGTGTTTGTATTTCATCCTCTGGTAGCCCTGGACCGCGTTGAGTCGAGCGAGCAACCACGTTGTAATCATAAACCCTATGATAAGAACACAATACCCCATTAGAATCTGAACTGACGTCAACATCGTGTTTATTATTAGAACAGTCTACACTTAACTATATCATTTGACAACTATGAATATGTAAAGAAAGATTTGCAAACTTACTTAGGTAAGACGGCCATTCAACGGGAAAGTTATTCTAGAAGAATGTGATTCGAACTAAAGTCAAAACAATGACTAGTTTCATTATTTAATCATTATTATTAATATATGTAATTGCCTCTGAACATTTAAATATTTATTCATTATGATTATTTCGAGCTTTTTTAGAATCACTAAACCTATTCAGAAAACGTAAGAATTCATTCATTCACTGGCTTTGGTTTACGTAGTACTTCCTTCACTCACAAATTATTGCCCGTGCACATAATAAAGTAAAACACCTGATTTCTCTTCAAGTACCTACGGACACAAAGTTTATGCCAGTTTCGGCTATTTATATATGTACATATATAATTTAAGTAAGATGATTATTATTTTAAATCCATCAAAATAACACTCTTTGTTAAAACAATAACGAAGGTTATGTTCGCGGGTTAAGGCACCATTGTTTACTAACGACACCATTAAGCACTGTTGAATTTTTTTAACAGATGGTGTATGTGGCAAAAAAGCTTCATCTCAACTGTAGTTGTACTCATAAAATTAATTATTTTTTTTAAAGCTAACATTATTTATTTACGTATTATATTTTCACAAAGTAATAATGAGGTACATTTTTTCTCATTCTGTTTTGATCCCATTAATTTATTTATCTTACAAATTCTATTAATATTTTGTTGGATTTTTACATTATGGACAGAGTAAAAGTTACAGATAGTTTTTCCTTAAAAAAAAATCTAAGGGTCGCTTCCACGGTGTAGTAGTTACCACATTTGGCTACCATTCTGGAGGTCCCTAAAGATTTCCAAGAGGGTCGAATTAATTTATTTTTCACTCTTTTTTCACAAAAAAATTTTGTACCACTAAATGCGTAAAATCCCCATTTAATAAATATTTCTAAACAAAAAAAAATCACATATTTTCGCCATGAAATTTGGCACGGTTTTGAAATACATACCATGAAAAACAAGATTTTTGTAATCTTGATGTTACTCTGCCTCCATAGTGTAGTAGTTTCCCCGTTTGGTTACTATGCTGAAGTTCCTAGATTCGATTTCCAGGGTGGGGGGGAAAAGAAATACAAGCGTATACTCTCACACTAATATTTATTTTATTAATTAATCTATTATCTTATATTAAGTACCCTGGACGGGTACTTGAAGCGCAGGACCTTGCTTTTCCTTCATTTAATAAACGATCAAATAAACATGGCATAAATTTGATGCGGTCTATTTGCAACAATGGATGCAGATAGTAGAATAACAGTAGTGGTAAAATAAAACGAATACTCTTTTGATCAAATATATTAAAAACTCAAAAAACGATATTATATTAAGTATTGAGTATTGACATCATATTGATATTATATGAAGTATTGATATTATATTTATTTAGTTACATATCGTAGTCGAAAAAAAAACAATTTGTGCAATCAATATGAAACCAAAAGCATAAAAATAATGATTTAATTTTGAAATACTAGGTGTAGATTAGGAGATATTTTGAAATATCCGTGAAAACAATATAAACAATCAACATATCAATATATTGTAGTCGTACAGGAGAAAGTGACAAACTAACAATACGTAAAATATTCAGGAGGGCCATTTAAGTCACTTTTGCTTGGCAACAAAATAAACATCAATGCAGTTAGTCGTTTTTAACAAGTCAATATACATATTATATTTCCAAGTTTAAAATCCTTTGGGGTTTTTTCAGAGCAATATTAAACTTTTAAGATATTAAATAGTCAATGATCACGTTTTTGTAAAAACTGTCTCGGTCACTTTCTCCCGTATGACTACGATACCGCTTTACAATATTTTTAAAATTAAATTGAACATGTTGATTATTTCAGTCGGAATCAAAATGGCACTAAAATATTGTAACAAACGAACAATTTTTAGGTTTTTCATACTCTTTCAATAAGCGTTGCATCTGTGTTGGTCTATGTTTGGATCAACTCTAATGGATTACTGTCCACAGTCTTTCTTCATTCTCTCCTTTTCACTTAAAATTTATATGGATTATTTTGTTATATAGAGAAATTAAAAAAAAATAATATCAACTATTTCTTTTTCTCAATTCAATGTTCGTAGCTTTATTGTTTATGTTTTGAACCATAAAAAATAAAGAGAAAAGGAGTTATTTTAACTAGTTAATTTGATTGATTACTACTAATCATCTCCAAGATGAACTTTATCATTCTGCTACTTTGAAAATAATGAAGTATAATCGATATTCTGAGAAAAAGAACAAATAAATTTTGGGGTGTTAGGGTTATAAAATTTAAAAATAATTAGAAGAAAATAAAATAATCTAAACTATGTTACAATAAGTATGTCTTATATTGAACTTGAAAATTTCTGATTAATGTAACTGTTTTTCACCATTTCTGGTTAAACTGTTTTTTAAATGATCCAATTATAACATTAAATATCAAAGCATTTTCCAAAATACCTTTTGACATACTTAAGACCTTTAAAAAAACGGAAATAAAACATGAAATATTAAATATCTTAATTGCTATTTAAATCCTTCGTCCAAATATTTTCTCCAAACCTTCCCCAAGGTCTTTCAGGGACACCTGAAACAAACAAAATTCAATTATGTATTTTACAAATATATTTATTTATTTGTTTTAACATTACGGAATAGAAGAGTACAGAAATGTTGTAACAGTACGACTTAAGTGGACTTTCTTTGGCTGTTAGATGTAAGAGACTATATCGCTCACTCTTTTCAAGAACGTCATGAATCAAAAATCGACAATTTTCAGTTGTGCATGTTGTCGGAATGCCCAGAAAATGTACTATATCCCAGCAAAAGCGGCATATTTTTATCTTAATATTTACCCGCCACAGGACAGAAAGTGTTGTTTTTGCATTATGAAGAAAAGTTATAGTTTAATTATTTTTTTAAATATTCTAAATAATTTTCAAATG
Organism: Brachycentrus maculatus; assembly: GCF_059751285.1. Taxonomy (NCBI): domain Eukaryota; kingdom Metazoa; phylum Arthropoda; class Insecta; order Trichoptera; family Brachycentridae; genus Brachycentrus; species Brachycentrus maculatus. The sequence continues at coordinate 1,603,585 of NW_028280972.1, forward strand.
GAGTAAAAACCTTCAGGTTTTACCTAAAAAGATCTGTTGCACAATAAAAAGTTCAATAAGTGACTTGATATTCATTTTCAATACATTGTATTGTACAATACATATTTTAAAACTTAAAAAACGGTATCCTGAAAAATCTTTTTTTATTTTATTTAAGACGTTCTTCAAAGGAGTGAGTGATGTGTAATTGAAACATGAAATATCTTATAATATTATCTTCTACATATGAACTTGTATACCTACATACTTACTACCATGAAATCATTAAGTAATTTAAAAAACAACATTTTCATTTTTTCCAAATCTTTCAGTTTGCTTTTCATACAAAATAAAACTTTATTATGCGAAATTAACTTCCCTACTTTTATAACTTTGTATAACTTATTGACACTATCTAGGAAAATCGTCGCTGAGTCGCATCCATCAACTTACAGCTCAGTTTCATCAAATTCAATTTTTTTTTAAAATATTTCCCGATTTTTTACTGGGATAATAAACCATATTTGACGCATCATCAACGTACTGTTGAGATCATTAAAAAATATCAATGAGAAACATTTGTAATCTTACCTTGTCGTTCCTAAGTATTCCACCCGTAGCATTCTCAGTTGTGGTGTCGTTTACATCATGATATATGTGGTTGACGGATTCCTTAGCCAATTCCTTAAACAAAATATTAATTGATTTTTTTCAATGTCACTATAAACTTTACTTTATTTAAAACCACATAAAAAATATCGAATTTTTCCTTTTCTCTAAAAGATCAAAGAAAAAAATTTAGTATCTTACCTTGTCGTTCCTTATTATTCCACCCGGAGCATTCTGAGTTATGGTGTCGTTTATATCATCAAATATGTAGTCCTTAGCCAATTCCTGAAACAACATATTTATTGATTTTTTTCCAGTGTACTTTGTAAACATCACTTTATATTTCACCACATAAGTAATATAGAATTTTTCATTTTCTCTGAAAGATCAAAGAGAAAAATTTATTATCTTACCTTGTCGTTCCTAACTATTCCACCCGCAGCATTCTCTGTTGTGGTGTCGTTTACATCAACAAATATGTAATCTTTAGCCAATTCCTAAAAGAATATATTTATAATTTTTTTTTAAATTTCATTTTATGTATATCACTTTATATATTATTATGGTGTCGTTAACATCATCAAATATGTGGTTGACGGATTCTTTAGCCGATTCCTTAAATAATATATTTTTTGAATTCTTTTCAAAATAAATTTATAAAAATCATTTTATAGATCACCACATAAACAATATCGAATTTTTCCATTTATCTGAAATATCAAAGAAGAAATTATCTTACCTTGTCGTTCCTAACTATTCCACCCGTAGCAGTCTCAGTTTTGGTGTCGTTTACATCAGCAAATATGTAGTCATTAGACAATTCCTTGAACAATATATTTATTAATTTTTTTTCAATTTCACTTTATGTATATCACTTTATATATCACCACATAAACAATATAGAATTTTCCTTTTCTCTGAAAGATCAAAGAGAAAAATTTAGTATCTTACCTTGTCGTTCCTAACTATTGCACCCGTAGAATTCTCAATTGTGGTGTCGTTAACATCATCGAATATGTAGTCCTTAGCCAATTCCTAAAATAATATATTAATAATTTTTTTTAAATTTCATTTTATGTATATCACTTTTTATATTATTATGGTGTCGTTTACATCATCAAATATGTGGTTGACGGATTCTTTAGCCGATTCCTTAAACAATATATTTATTGAATTCTTTTCAATATAAATTTATAAAAATCATTTTATAGATCACCACATAAACAATATCGAATTTTTCCATTTATCTGAAATATCAAAGAAGAAATTATCTTACCTTGTCGTTCCTAACTATTCCACCCGTAGCAGTCTCAGTTTTGGCTTCGTTTACATCAGCAAATATGTAGTCATTAGACAATTCCTTAAACAATATATTTTTTTTTTTTTTTCAATTTCACTTTATGTATATCAATTTATATATATCACCACATAAACATTATCGAAATTTCCTTTTATCTGAAAGATCAAAGAAAAATTTAGTATCTTACCTTGTCGTTCCTTATTATTCCACCCGTAGCATTCTCAGTTGTGGTGTCGTTTATATCATCAAATATGTAGTCCTTAGCCAATTCCTTAAACAACATATTTATTGAATTTTTTTCAGTGTCACTTTATATACATCACTTTATATCTCACCACATAAGTAATATCGAATTTTCCTTTTCTCTAAAATTTCAAAGTGGATATCACTTTATGTATATCACTTTATATATCACCACATAAACAATATCGAATTTTCCTTTTCTCTGAAAGATCAAAGAGAAAAATGTAGTATCTTACCTTGTCGTTCCTAACTATTGCACCCGTAGAATTCTCAATTGTGGTGTCGTTAACATCATCGAATATGTAGTCCTTAGCCAATTCCTTAAACAATATATATATAGATTTCTTTTTTCAATATCACTTTATGTATATCACTTTATATATCACCACATAAACAATATCGAATTTTCCTTTTCTCTGAAAGATTAAAAGGAAAAATGTATTATCTTACCTTGTCGTTCCTTACTATTCCACCCATAGCATTCTCAATTGTGGTATCGTTGACATCATCGAATATGTAGTCCTTAGCCAATTCCTTAAACAGATATTTATAAAATTTTTCTCAATATCACTTTATGTACATCACTTTATAGATCACCACATAAACAATATCGAATTTTTCCTTTTCTCTGAAAGATCAAAGAGAAAATTTTATTATCTTACCTTGTCGTTCCTAACTATTCCACCAGTAGCATTCTCAGTTGTGGTGTTGGTTACATCATCAAATATGTAGTCCTTAGCCAATTCCTTAAACAATATATTTATTGATTTTTTCTCAATATCACTTAATGAACATCACTTTATATATCACCACATAAACAATTTCAAATTTTTCCTTTTCTCTGAAAGATCAGATAGAAAAATTTATTATCTTACCATGCTGTTCCAAACTATTCCACCCGTAGTATTCTCAGTTGTGATGTCATTTACATCACGAAATATTAGGTAGCAGGATTCCTTAACCACTTCCGTATTCTTTAAATATATCACTTTATATATTACCACAAAAACAATATCGAATTTTCCTCTTCTCTGAAAGATCAATGAGAAACATTTGTTATTTTACCTTATTATTCCTAACTATTCCACCCGTTTCATTTTCGTTGTGGTGTCATTTACATCATCAAAAATGTGGTTTACGGATTCCTTAGCCAATCCCGTAAACAATATATTTATTGATTTTTTTAAATATTGGTTAAAATATATCACTTCGATATCGAATTTTGCTTTTCTCTGAACGATCAATGAGGAACATTTGTTATCTCACCTTGTTGTACCTACGTATTTCACTCGTAGCATTCTTGGTTGTGGTGTCGTTAACATCATCAAATATGTGGTCCATAGCCAATCCCTTAAACAATATATTAATTTAACTTTTTCAGAATCACTTTATGTATATCACTTTATATATCACCACATAAACAATATCGAATTGTGCTTTTCTCTGAAAGATCAATGAGAAAATTTAATTATCTTACCTTGTCGTTCCCAAGTATTCCACCCGTAGCATTCTTACTTGTGGTGTCGTTTACATCATCAAATATGTGGTTGACGGATTCCTTAGCCAATTCCTTAAACGATTTTTTTTTTCAATGTCACTTTATAACCATCAATTTACACCACATAAATAAATATCGAATTTTTCCTATTCTCTGAAAGATCATAAAGAAAAATGTATCATCTTACCTTGTCGCTCCTTACTATTCCACCCGTAGCATTCTCAATAGTGATGTCGTTAACATCATCGAAATTGTAGTCCTTAGCCAATTCCTTAAACAGTATATTTGTTGAATTTTTCTCAATATCACTTTATGTACATCACTTTATAGATCACCACATAACGGATTTCGAATTTTCCTTTTCTCTGAAAGATCAAAGGGAAAAATTTATTATCTTACCTTGTCGTTCCTAACTATTCCACCCGCAGCATTCTCAGTTGTGGTGTCGTTTACATCAACAAATATGTAGTCCTTATCCAATTCCTTAAACAATTTATTTATTTAAAAAAAATCATTATTAGTTTATGTATATCACTTTATCTATCACCACATAAACAAAATAGAATTTTTCCTTTTATCTGAAAGATCAAAGAGGAAAATGTATTATCTTACCTTGTCGTTCCTAACTATTCCACCCGTAGCATTCTCAGTTGTGGTGTCGTTTACATCAACAAATATGTAGTCCTCAGCCAATTCCTTAAACAATATATTTATTTAAAAAAAAATCAATATCACTTTATGTGTATCACTTTATCTATCACCACATAAACAATATCGAATTTTTCCTATTCTCTGAAAGATCGAAAAGAAAAATGTATCATCTTACCTTGTCGTTCCTTACTATTTCACCCGTAGCATTCTCAATTGTGATGTCGTTAACATCATCGAAATTGTAGTCCTTAGCGAATTCCTTAAACAGTATATTTGTTGAATTTTTCTCAATATCACTTTATGTACATCACTTAATAGATCACCACATAAAGAATTTCGAATTTTCCTTTTCTCTGAAAGATCAAAGAGAAAAAATTATTATCTTACCTTGTCGTTCCTAACTATTCCACCCGCAGCAGTCTTAGTTGTGGTGTCGTTTACATCAACAAATATGTAGTCCTTATCCAATTCCTTAAACAATATATTTATTTTTTAAAAAAATCATTATCACTTTATGTATATCACTTTATATATCACCACATAAACAATATAGAATTTTTCTTTTATCTGAAAGATCAAAGAGGAAAATCTATTATCTTACCTTGTCGTTCCTAACTATTCCGCCCGTAGCATTCTCAGTTGTGGTGTCGTTAACATCAACAAATATGTAGTCCTCAGCTAATTCCTTAAACAATATATATATTTTTTTTTTAAATCAAATCACTTTATGTGTATCACTTTATCTATCACCACATAAACAATATCGAATTTTTCCTTTTATTTGAAAGATCAAAGAGAAAAATGTATAATCTTACCTTGTCGTTCCTAACTATTCTACCCGTAGCATTCTTAATTGTGGTGTAGTCCTTAGATAATTCCTTTAACATTATATTTGGTGAATTTTTCTCAATATCACTTTATATATATTACTTTATATATCACCATATAAACAATATCAAATTTTCCTTTTCTCTGAAAGATCAAAGAGAAATATTTACTATCTTACCTTGCCGTTCCTGACTTCTCCACCCTTAGCATTCTCAGTTGTGGTGTCGTTTAAACTATGAAATATGTGGTTGCAGGATTCCTTAACCAATTCCGTAATCTTTATATATAGCACTTTATATATTACCACAAACATTAAATTGAATTTTCCTTTTCTCTAAAAGATCAATGAGAAACATTTGTTATTTTACCCTGTCGTTCCTAACTATTCCACCCGTATCATTCTCAATAGTGGTGTCGTTTACATCATCAAATATGTGGTTGGCGGATTCCTCAGCGAACTCCGTAAACGATATATTTATTGATTTTTTTCAATATCAGTTTATAAATATCACTTTATATATCACCACATAAACAATATCGAATTTTACTTTTCTCTGAAAGATCAATGAGGAACATTTGTTATCTTACGTTGTTGTTCCTACGTATTCCACTGATAGCATTTTCAATTATGGTGTCGTCAACATCATCAAATATGTGGTCCTTATCCAATTCCTTAAAAAATAAATTATTGAATTTTTTTCAGTATAACTTCAGTATCTCACAAACAAAATATATATATATATATATATATATATATATATATATATATATATATATATATATATATATATATATATATATATATATATATATATATATATATATATATATATATATATATATATATATATATATATATATATATATATATTGTATATATATAAATATATATATATATATACATATATATATTTATAATTATATGAATGTGTGAATTTAAAATGATTATTTTTAGTATATAGATTAAGTTTTTTTCCTTCATAATTAAGTATTCACAAACCATTACTGGTAGAGAACTTCATCAATTTTAGTTTGTTTATTTTAATAAAAATAATAAGAAACAATAAAATAAAAAATAATATTCAAAAAGAAACATAAATTATCTAACCATTTTGTTCCCGCCATTTTTACACTCATCATACTCAGTACTGATGTCATTTGCAACAATATCATAAAAGATATGGTTGATGGGTTCCATTATTGATTCCTAGAATAATACATGTATTGTAATTATTTCAGTGATACTAGGAAATTACTTTTGACACGTACAGGGGAGCGCAACATTACATCACACCTGGAGATGTTGTAAATTTTACAAATGGCGTCGCACGACATTTGAGACTTTTGAATAAGACCGATGTAGTATAAAAAGCAGATTGACAAAACGGGCATGTATCAACACTGATGTAGTATAAAAAGCAGATTGACAAAACGGGCATAAACATGTATCAACACTGATGTAGTATAAAAAGCAGATTGACAAAACGGGCATAAACATGTATCAACACTGGCGGCAGCCACTTGACGGATATCATGTTTTCCAAAACTCGTATTGATCTAAATAAAGGTTTTCATGATTTTTATTTTATTTTATAAAAAAATTAGTGATTATTTTTGTGGTGACTAATTTAAAAATGCCAAATATAATTGACGTACGACGCCATTTGCTTAAATTATAATAAAACGCTTCTCATAAAATCTGTTTATAGGACGACATTTATGGGTGTCACAATGCATATAAATAATTAAGGCTTAAAGCTTATATATATATATATATATATATATATATATATATATATATATATATATATATATATATATATATATATATATATATATATATATATATTATGTGAATTATTTGTACTACACACAAAAATCCTGAGTGTATTAACAATTACGATTTTTACGGAGTGTGGGGGAGTTTTTGGTGAGAGTATTTAAATGTTGTTAATGATTTTTAATTAAAGTAAACTCTGATGATGACAAGGTTATTGTTAAAACCGGTAGGTTAAATTGTATTAATAAAAAAATGGTGAAGACAAAGTTGATTAATTTTATAATGTTTGTAAAATGTGCCACAAAGTATCAAAACATTCAAGAAAAACATAAATTGTGTTTGGAACGATCCCCTGGTGGCGCGGGATAAAGGGTCAAAGGGTAATTAAGCTGTGGTAAATGTCAGCAATAAAAGTTTAGGCTCGGATGTTCCACTCCCGTGGATGAGTGAGTAACCTTCTCCCAACTAACAGCGAAAACAAAACAGCGACACCGAAGATTCCCATCGTCAGTTAATAATAATCAACAAAAAAAAAACATTTAATGTCTGAAAATTATTAAACAAAAATTTACAAAGATGGAATTACACATTCCAATGACAAACTTTCACTATGTACTCGTATAAAAATACATTTTTGCATGTTCTGTTATCGTAATGCGATATTGTTTTTATAACACAATGTATTTAGTTACCCCCAGATATGAAACAATACCTAGCTTATACGGATTATGTATACCATATGTTGATCTTACTGCTGGTGACAATACGAAAATTGCAACTCTATTAGCATCTGAATCGAAGTACCTATATACCTATTCGTGAGTAAATAAATGCAAGAATAAAAAAAAAATTGGAAAGAGAATAAAAATAATAAATTGAAAAGAAGGATGAAAGTAGACTGAATGCAGTCAAAATGCGATCTCTCAGAAGAATGTGCGACAAAACGATGTATGATAGATGTGCGAATAGTGAAATAAGGAAGGAATGCAAAGCTGAGATAAGCATTATCGATAAACATAAGAAAGGTGTGTTGAGATGGTTTGGACATGTAGAACGAATAAGTGAGGCGAATGTAAGTGGAAAAAGGAGCAGAGGAAGACCGAGAAAAACATGGCACGATCAGGTATGCCAAATACTTGAAAGTGGTCAGGTTAGGAGTCGTAACAATCGGCGGGTATGTATAAGGAGATGCATGAACGTGGAAGAGGCGAAGAATGTTTGCAAAGACAGAGTAGTTTGGCGTTCTATTCTCTCTGCCTACCCCTGCGGGGAAGCGGCGTGATGGTTAGTTAGTTTTTTTTTTAGTTATATATATATATATATATATATATATATATATATATATATATATATATATATATATATATATATATATATATATATATATATATATATATATATATATATATATATATATATATATATATATATCTCGGGAGACATGCGGAGTACATGGCCAAGCCAAGTAAATCGCATTTTCTTGACGACAGTTGTCATTTCCAATTATGTATACTCCCAAGTACTTGAAACTCTCGACTCTTTCGATGAGTTGGTTACTCGATAAAATCAAGGGTTGAAAGACATGTGTTTATATTTATACATATATTTATATAATTTAAAAACTTACCTTTAGGGTAAGAACACTTACGAACACAAACGGAAGACTAATCCCCCGACAGTCACACACTATTACGCAAAACAAAATACAATGATCGTGTTAGAATACACAGTATTCAAGGAACGCTTTCTTTACGGGCAAGCAGACTGAGAGAGTAACAAACAAAAACTGAACTACAGCACGTTGCTGCAAGCAGTACATAGAGCCACGTGGGGTAACCGTACGCATATTTTTTTATTTCAATTAGGAAAAAAGCACTCTTTTTGGAATTCTGTTTTTTTTTTATTATTAAAATAAATCGTTTCTTGGAAACATAAAAAAACCTTATTCTATCTTTAAACAAAAAAAGTTATGTAAAAAAGTTTAAGTATATGTCGAAAGCGTACACTTGCCCCATATGCGAGATAAGCATACGCACACCGGAGTATTAGTGTGCGCATTGCGTACGGCTCCTGTTAGGGGTAATTTTTTTTCAACTATTGCAGGTAAAACGTTCATTTTTATAATTTAATAATAGATTCTATCGAATCTTCTTTGCATCATAGAAGTCATCTTTAAAAGTCTTTACTCCAGAATTTACTGTTTCACGCTTCTTTATAGTAATCTTTTATTCTTGTTCGCAAGTAGAGATAGTTCACTACTTTTCATTGTTTTATTTTTGGTTTTTGAACCATCGTTGCATCAACCTCTCTTTTTTTCCGATTATTTTTATATGGATTTTTTTCGACTTGTTTGGTCGTGTTTTGCTTTCGGCAAAGGACTTGTGTATATCCGTTATTGAAATGTGAAGAACAGATGTTGCAGCAATGTAGTTGTAGTTGAGTTTGATACGTTTTCGTAGAGAACTCTTGTGGATTCCAATTGTATCTGCGAAAGGCGGCTGGCTCTTGTCCTCTTCTATAAGCTTTTTCGCAGCATCAAACCACATTTGAGTACAAACCAACTTTTATGGACACTTCTTTACAAATGCACTCGGTATTTTTCCTATAAAACGTTACATAAGGTACGTTTCCTATAAACGGCTCACAAGACAAAAAATATATATACATATATAATCGTGATTTTGGGGTAAGTGTACGCAGTGTGTGAGTGCGTATAGTTACCCAAGCACACTTACATAACCACACAACTCTATCACACCAATAAACAAGAAACTTTAAAAAAAAACAGATTTATTATTATATCTATGACCCCTGCCACTTTGCAATCGAGAAACTAACATAATTTTACAAACAAAAAAATGTGGAAGACCTCACCGTTTTAACACAAACGGTTACACAATTGCATACATCAATAATACAGGCAAAACAAATAAGAAAACTACGAAATAAAAATTACCTGAACATTTAAAACTTTCAAAAACTTTTAAAGGTTCCTTGACCAGCTTCAAAGCCACCCTAAGTGCTTCTTAATATTGAATCAGCGCATCTCTACCATGTACGGACTAGTCACAAACTTCACTGCGTACACTTACATTCCGCGTACGGTTACCCCACGCGACTCTACCAGACGCCCGTCGACCGAACCAGATTACTTGATTACACCTTATTTCGAACGTGATCAAATCTTTGTTTACGATTTCTGTGTTTGTTTCCGATTAGGAGTTATTAAAATAAAGATTTTTATTTTACAACATTTTTAATTGTGTCTAAATACTTGTTCACAAATCTGGATTATCTCTAATTAAAGGAGTTATTTTTTATATAATTTTTTGACACCTCAACATAGATGAAGAAGAATATGGAAGTCTGGACATTTACGGGGCTTACGACCGTCATAGGCTGGCTTGAGTGATCACTTTACACACTTGTAACAATCACCAATTTTATCAATGATTGACAACCTCACAACTTAAATTCTTGGAAGTTCTATACATATTATCCAATTTTGAATCATTGTACTTGAATCACTTAGAATTTTACTGGAGACATCTATTGGTGAGATGAAGAAGCTTTTTTATGAGCAGAAACTCTCATTTGTAAGCGAGGTCCGAATCCTGGATTATTATCACATACATGAGAAACGCCTGGAAATATCCTTTTCATTTTATTATTCTTACTTATAATCTGACAAGATAATTTATTTACAACATTTTGAGTATATCCAAATACTTGTTCACAAATCTGGATTATCTCCAATTTCCGTATTCTTCATCTTTGTTAAGATGTCAATAAGAATACATATGTTAATAATAGGTTTTTATTGAATCTCAACGTACAATAAATAAAGAAAAACGATTTTCTTCGAAACTCTAAAAGAGACTTTAAGAGAGGATACCTCTAAAAGAGTTGATAAAAAAATTCACCTCTATCTTTTTTGTTTATTTTTTTATTTTTTATGGTACGACTTTTTAACCTAATGTACCTTTACTCAACTTGGACTTGCTTGACTTTATCTAACTTTACGTTACTTCACATTACTAATTCTAAGTAGGTACTTACTCTAAAGACTGTAAGAGAGGATACCTATAAAATAGTTAATAAATAAAGAAAAATGAAGAAAGAATTTGGGCATTTTCTGTAAATGCCCAGTCTTTACTTTATTATTCTTCTAAATCTATATTGAAATATCGTAATTTTAAAGGAGTGATGCGTCATCCGACTTAGTAGTGAAGTCATCTCGACACAGAAACAATCGCCAATCTCTCGATGACTTCAGATCGTGACAAAACGTTAAAATCATCAGTTCATTCTCGTTTTACGCCAATAAAATTTATACATGAGACCATTATTCTTCAGAGTTTTACATGAAAAACGTGGAGACGGTTATTTGGAATTAGGTAGCATGAATACGTCCCTTTGGCTTTAAATGCGTACGTGACATTTTTACAGCTTTGTATAGGCACATATATGTATGTGTGCATGCTTAACATCATTATGGCTTTCTGTAATTCAACCAACCATGTTGTTATTTTTAGCATTCAACAAAGAAAATAACAAATCACATCGACGGCCCCTACGTAAAGTACTCTATCTGCAAATCTGTTACTTTACAAGAGACAGCTTAGAAAATTTTTTCCAAAGTATTATTTTCATTAATTAACTTTTTTATCTGATATCTAAACTAGTATTATACATTCAAAAACACGATAAAATAATGTTTAAATCGTTTAAAAACTTTATGCTTTGTCAAAATTAAGTAGTTAGCGTTTTAGGAGTTCAGTTCATTTCGAAAATTCAATATAGATAACGTCTTATACGCCTGAAAACTAGGCGTAATTTATTTTATATATTTTTTTGTTTGTTTATATTTGTAGATAACGGTCAGTTGATAACATACACCAAATATTTCAAAATTGACAAAAATGTAGTTAGAGCACTTTACGTAGGGCACGTCGATATACTTACGTGATAACGATAAGTTCAATAAAAAGTTTACCATGAAAATAATAGGTATAAGCACATTGAATATTATTTCAATTCTCATTTCATTCATTCACACCCTTATCCACAACCAAATGGTGCATAGGGCACTGCATCATATAAACGCAGTGTTATCTTTATCGTTAACACATGAAAGAAAGCCGATCAGCCCTCCGCTTCAGGTACCAGTCCAGAGTAATATTGAATAAATATTACAGTGAAAAAATCAATTATATTTTTTGACCCCCCCTGGGAATCGAACCCAGGACCTTCAGAACGGTAGCCAAAGCGGACAAAATATATTAATTTATAAAAGTTTATTAAACTTACTATTGCGTACAACGAATTATTTACCTTTTTTAAAATATGTACTCTTAACTTTTATTATTCATCAATGTTTATCCGCTCCCTGTGTGGAGCATATGGAGTCCATTACAAAAATAATGTATCTACATACCTATAGAGTACACCTGAAAGAAAAAATATATATATGAACCGCATACCTTAGCTCTTCTCGATTACATTTATGTGTTTATAATCTCAATATATTTATTTATTTGAACTTCATGTACAGAAAATAAATATGTACATTGGCGGGCTTATCGCTAAAAAGCAATATCTTTCAACCAACCAAAATAGGTATGTACAGGAATACAGTAATAATAACAATTTTAAAATACAAAATTGTACAAGTTATCATAAATCCTCACAAATTAAGCCATATCTTTACAATTATACATACGTCCGCCTCCGTGGTGTAATGATCAGCGTGTTTAGCTACCGTGATGGTTCCGGGGCTCGATTCCCAGTGGGAGGGTGACTTACACTGTAATATTTATTTAATATTACCCTGGACTGATCCCTGAAGCGCGGGAGTGATCACCTTGCCTTCGTGAAAGTAACGATCAAGATAACACTGCGTCAATACGATGCAGTGTCATATCCACCATTGGGTGGGGATAGAGTTAGAATAATGCAATTATGCATATGGGTTTTATGTCTATCCACTTCCTTAGATTATATTCTCAGTGGTTGAAATGTAAATACAGATCAATGATCGCCACACGATAGCTCGTCAGCTACCGGTAGCTCGCCGATGCTTTTTCGGTGGCCCGCGTAGGATATTAAATTTGCCTAGTAAATTTTATTATTACCTACGTTTATTGTTAATTTAAATGTTAACATAAATACTTGAAGTACGCATTTGATGTTTAATTTTTTATCTGCTGTTCTAATTTATTTACTAATATAAAAATATTATGCATGGTACAATAAGAGCCGATGAAAAAAATATATATATAAAGAAGAAATTCGTATAGAGCTCACCAGAGAAGTTCAATCTCTGAAAGTAGCTCACATCCTTATTGAGTTTGGTGACCACTCATATAGATAAACATAAAATTGTACTAGACAACCAATTTGGGAGGAACAGTAGGTATCATTACATTTTTATGAGTAGTAAAGTCAATTTGAGTCGTTACGACTTGGGATTGGCATTCTGCCCAAAATAAGGCGTGGCTCACGAGCTCCGCCCACTCATCCGCCCACGCCCTGATGTGTCTGTTTTGTATCTTGTCTGTTCGCTGAAAAGGAGTAAAAGTCTTCTTCATCTTCTTCTTGTTCACATTATTTTAATTTTTTTACAGATCCTCAGGATCTGTCTGTGCCTCCGCCTGTCGCTCTTGGGATGTTGACTGCCAGCTATCTCTCCACCTTTGAAGAGGTATATCTGGGGGTCTACGTCCTTCAGGGTTTTCTTGAAGGGTGATACGTGGAAGTCTGTCTTCTGACATTCTGTTTACGTGTTCATTCCAGTATCGAGTAAAAGTATGGTTTAAAATATAAACCATAAGAATTGCAAGCCCTGAAGCGAGTGCTTATCGCGCCTTTGCGAAAATTCGCCAGTCGTACATATCGTGGGTGTACCGTACCGTACGTACTGGTAAAAAAGTTAACTCGAAAATATGCAATTATGACTTAATGATGCAGTATTATAAAGTTTTCAACGTTCTATAAGCGGGAAAAATACACTTAGTAGTTTTAAATGTCATATATCAGGGAATAGAATTAATTATTTATTTATTGATTTGGCGTTTAATTTGTAGAACTCCATTTTTATTTATGTATTAATTTTAAATCAAGCACAGATTTTTTGAGTCTAATAAATAATATAAAACCCTTACCGCACCCCAATGGTGCATAGGGCACTGCTTCATATAAACGCAGTGTTATCTCGACCGATTACATATGAAGGAAAGGTGATCAGCCCTTCACTTCAGGTACCAGTCCAGTGTAATATTGAATAAATATTAGAGTGAAAAAATCACTTATATTTATTAAACCCCCCTGGGAATTGAACCCGGGACCTCCAGAACGGTAGCCGAGCATGCTGACCATTACACTACGTAGGCGGACGTTTTTTGAGTCTACTGAGTTATATTTTATTAACAAAAACACATTAAAAAATATATTGTGACAATTGTTTGATAATAAAATTCGTTTGATAATGCCCTAACAAGGCGAAACAATTGTCACAATATAAATTTTTTACATGTTTTTGTTAATAAAATACTACTTAGTAGACTAAAATTAAAACATAAAATATAATAAAAGGTGCTTTGAACAGAGTGATTGCAAAAAAAAATATGTCCATGGAATCCAAGCTAACGGTTTACAACGGCGTGCTGGTACCGACACTAATGTATAGAAGCGAAATATGGAACTGGCAAAGGAAGAATGAAAGCAGAGTGAACGCTGTTGAAATGAGCTCCCTCAGACGAATGTGTGGAAAAATCATTGTATGACAGAATTAAAAACGAAGAAATAAGAAAGGAATGTAAGGCTGAACAAGGAATAATTGAAAAGATTGGGAAAGACATGTGGAGCGAAAGGATAACGAGAGAATGACTATGAACATATATGTGGCGAGTGTGAGAGGGAACGAGGACGACCTAAAAAGAATTGGCACGATCAGATCAATCAGAACCTAAAATCTGGCGGTGTCAAAAGTCTGCGTAATCGGAAGGCATGTATGACTAGATGTATGGATATGAAGGAGGCAAAGAGTGTTTGTCAGGACAGAAGAGTGTGGAGTTCCATCCTTTTTGCCTACCCCTGCTTAGTAGTAGTAGTAGTAAGTTTAATAGCGAGTATTTTATTCAGCCTACAAGCTTTAAATAACGGGGATTATTCAAACAGGAATTTTAGAGTTTTTTTGCCAGTATACCCAAGATATGTATTACTAAACATTCAACTTAACGTTTTGGTTACCAAAATCCAATATATTGGCTTTCGGTACTCTAGCGAGAAATACCGGATCCGTCAGATCTGACGTCATGATTTTTATAAGTATCAGATACATTTTGGTAAGTACATTAAGGCCTTAATCGCGAACACAGAATTCAATCACCGGCCAACCACCGGAGAGGTCAAACATCTCTTCACGCCCGATTTTTTATAGAATGTGGATTTGACTTTTTTGTGTTTTAGAATATACAATACAATATAAATAGAAAAGAAAAAAAAAAATTTTTAATTCCTAATTTTCAATGACTCTTTTTATTTCATAACCATAAAATTATATCGTAGAAAAACTTATTTTTTCAATGCAAAAACGGTGTTTTAAGAAAAGAAAATCAATTATGTTAAATGTTACCTGGATTAGAGATAATTAAGTTGCGACTTAATCATTTACTGAAAATGCTGGTACTTGAAGATTTCAGGGTTGTGCTAAAATTTTCGATTAGTTTTTTTTTTTATAAAAAGTTAAACGTCGAAATTTTGAATTATCGATCATCAATTAGTTGTAACATTACAAAAAAATTAAGTTTCAAAAATACTTATCGAGAAATAAGAAAAACAGCACATTATTACAATTTTGTTTCCGAAAAAAAAAAGTGAGTTGTGTAAAGCTGTGATATTATTCAAATACATAGATACAGTTTTACGTGTTAAATTAATAAACAATATGCAGTTAATTGATGAAAATATAATACATACATTGAAAAAATTAAAAAATAACTAAAATAAAAATATTTGTCACCCCTACACTATGCGTACAGTGTAAAAAGGAGGTGGACATTAAATGAGCAGCATTAACTTGTTAGTCATTTAGTTATTTATTTTTTATAACGTCGCATACACGTAGTTAAATAAGATCTAAGAGATATTTTCTTTACGCTGAAAATAAAACAATAGCACAGAGTGTTTATAAATTGTCGAACGCTCACTCCTTTCAAGAACGTCATAAGTGATTTTTTAGGACTAGATTTTTCCGGAGAACGTTTATAAAGTTTAAAAATATCATACAATGTATTCAAAATAAATATCAAGCCACTTATTGAACTTTTTACTATGCAACAGATCTTTTTAGGTAAAACCTGAAGGTTTTTTCTCCATTTGAAAAATGTTTAGTACATTTAATAAAATGAACAATACCTTTTCTTCAAAATGCAAAAACAACACTTTCTGCCCTGTAGCGGGTAAATGTTAAGTTTAAAACATGCCTCTTTTGCTGGGATATAGTACATTTTCTGGCCAATCCGAAAACATGACTGAAATTTGTAAATTTTTGATTTATGACGTTCTTGAAAGGAGTGAGCGACATCTTACTTCTGAATTATTTTTAAAACGTAGTTATTGGCATAGTAAAATCAAAAGTCCTGGTAACCAAAGGGTTAAAATGGGAATGGAAAATAATTGAAGAGAGTATTATTAGGGCACAATGAAATATCTCGAGACAAAGTACAAAACGCTGCAACAGGACTAATTTATGCAATTTCTTATGAAAATTATTATTAAAACCATATCTGCTCCCTATGTGGAGCATATGGAGTCCGAAAACTTACTCCAGGCTTTTCTGTCGGCTGCCAGCTGCCTTGCGTCCTCCCAAGTCAGGTCCGAGTCCCGAAGTTCTGACGAGAACTGCCGACGAATTGTCGCGGGCGGCGCGAACTTGGTGCCTTGTAAAAGGGGCAAGCTTGATTAAGGCTCTCGGGAGACACGCGGAGTACATGGCCAAGCCAACTGAATCGCCTTTTCTTGACGACAGTTGCGACCAAGATTTGTTGCGTCTTACGCCTTTTCTCTTCATTCCTCACAAAATCAAACCACCGCACGCCTAAAATTCACCGACACCTATTCTCAAAGCTTAAGACACGACTGCTTTGGTTTTCATGTTTCACAGCCGTATAAGAGAATAGGAACAATGCAGGCATTGTATTGGCGGCACTTCACCGAGTATAGATCCGATCTCCAGACGGCCTTCATACTGTTAAATGCGGACCCTGCGAGTCCTAATCGCATTCCCAGTTCCTTTTGAAGGCTGCCATTTACAGGTATGTACACTCTCAAGTCCTTGAAATTCTGGACCCTTTCGATGAGCTGGTTACTCAACGTCAAGCTTTGCTAAGCATCTAGGCATGAACTTTTGCACAAAACTTTCAACAAATATTTCAAAACTTTTGAAATATTTGTTGTAAGCCCCATGTGCGTAGAGTACCTATTCACCCTATCGACAATTAATCGAAGACCCAATTTATGCAATTTCTGAATTCAAATAAATTTTTGAATTCAGCCACATCACTTCAGGAATTAGTTCTCCTAATAGAGCATGCTCGTATTCATTTTCTATGCGCTTCAGCAGCAGATTTATTACAGTGAAAAGTGAAAATAATAATTTTCCCGCGAATGCTTTTTTTGGTGCATAACTTGAAATTGTTTCGTAGTACATACACATACAAAGGCTATTGCTATCTATCAGCTAACAGCCTTATGTATACTATTACAACAACTAACATCTTTATTTTTCGAAACTAGTCTTGTGTAACGATACAAAACCCGGTATACGGTATAATACGAGTGTTTTTTTTTTATTTTTTGAATAATCAATAAGTCATTCCACTAAGTAAATGCCAAATCAAAAATATACTACTACTACTACTACCATCACGCCGTTTCCCCGCAGGGGTAGGCAGAGAGGATGGAACGCCACACTCTTCTGTCCTGACATACACTCCTCGCCTCCTTCACATCCATACATCTAGTCATACAGACACCGCCAGATTTTAGGTTCTGATTGATCTGATCGTGCCAAATATTTTTCGGTCGTCCAAAAATATATATATTTTGAATATTGAAAGTATTAACTTTGTGGATCATATTGATATATTATTTTGAGAAATAAAAAGACTTTGTTTTTTGATCCACTCACATTTTTACTAACAATCAACTTGTTTCGGCAACAACTGTTGCCCTCCTGTTGATTTAATCCTAACCTGTTAATTTAAGATTAAACCCTGAAGAGGTTAACTGGTTGTTGCCGAAACTAGTTGGTTGTTAATAAAAATGTGAGTGGATAAAAAAACAAAATCTTTTTATTTATCAAAATAATACACAAAAAAATATATAATGTTCAAATGGTAAAAAGCGAGCGTTTTATATACAATTTTGGTTACAATTTCCTGCATGTAATTTACGCCTAATGTAACGCTGCTTCATTCAAGGATTTTATACTCTCTGCATTTAAAAGGGTAAAATGTAAAATGTTATTAAAATAAATTAGTCGAGACGGTTTTTACGGGGCAATTCTTTTGTGTGCTCTTTTGACATGATTTATGGTTATGTTAGTTTTGGATATCGTCACCCTTGAATCCCACAGTAAGACAAAATACTCCAAATAAAATTGTATTCCCACCATTCATCGATAATTACGTCAATATAAACATTGCTATGAGTTTCTTCCCCAAACCAAATTCAGTTCCCACTTAACGCCTAACGCCGTCAACATAAACAAACCTTTTTTTTCTAACCATAAATTGCCTAAAGTGCCAAGTCGAGTTAATCCGTGCGAGTCGAAAATTTAAACCATAACCAAGAAATATGTTACGTACACTAACTAACTAACCATCACGCCGCTCGCCGCAGGGGTAGGCAGAAAGAATAGAACGCCATACCCAACTGTCATTGCAAATATTATTCGCCTCTTCCACATTAATGCATCTCCTCATACATACCCGTCGATTATTTTTTGGCGTAAAATAAATTTGGACAATTTATATTTCCATTAAGGGCGCTTCCATTAAAAACCTGTATGTAATTTAGAAAAAAAATATGTAGAATTTTTTTTTAAATCATAAGATTTTAGTTTTGTACTGACATTTTTTGGTGGAACATCATTTTATAGAATAAAATAAAAAATGGTTTTTACACATAAATTTTATTCGATCATCGAACGGGTTTCGCTGTAATCGACATCATCAGACTGGTTTGAGGCTTTTTTTTACCTAACGTCCAAGTGACTCTGAAATCTAGCTACGGCTTATGCAACACCCTACTCAGGCTTCAACTTTTTAGGTTTCATAGCCTATACTTACTCGTAAGTAGGTTAGACAAAACTCTTTGTTATATACTCGTACGCAACAATGCAGAGGTGGAAAACCATGATTTATTTGTTTTCCAACTAAATTAATTTAATTTGAATAGCTTTAAGTATTATTTTCTTAAAATAATAACATATTAGTTGTGGTAAAGGTTTTACGTATTATTTGATATTTTATCTAGCCCTTACATCAGTGTAATGATGTCATTAGTTGTGAATAAAATATTTTGTACATTAAAAGCATTGTTAACTTTGTGGTATGGTAATATAACACTCTTCTTATCATTCATCGTTAATAATAGTAATAAAAAACCAAAATTTTATTAAAAGTCCACTTTTACAAATATTCTCATTGTGATTCATTCGTCTTCTTTCTTTCTTTCGAGATTTAATTTTTGTAGAAATGTCATGCAATAATAATTTTATTTTAATGACCTGATGGTGGAATGGTTATTCCGAAACGAGTGGTCATGAATTAATGTTTATTAAAGTGGTATTACAGAAAGTAAACGATGGATGATAAGGATAGTGTCACAAAGTTTTATTTGTTTATTATATTTTATTTGAAATTATTTGAAATTATTTTGCATTTAACAATATAATTTAAATACAAGTAGGTAAAAATAAATATAATATTGATACAAAAAAGATCCCACAAAGACATGACCTGTGTGTGGGTAAATAGATGTATATTATATTTTAGGTTATATTGTAGTAAAGAGCACTGTCAAGAATACAATAGATATTATTAAAAATAAAATAAGATTAAAAGTGCTAATATAAACTACAAATATTTGATTTAAACATAAAACAAAAATAATAAAAAAATGAATGTGAAAAAAATCGGCAAATATGTACTATGTGATTTTTACGTTCAAAAGAAAAAGGGACGTGGATCTGTTTTTTTTTTTTCAATAAAAAATTTTTAGCAAAATTTTAAATCGAAGCAAACTTTATTCTAAAGAATCGTATTGATTGTGGTCTCATTGATATGCGGATCATTCATATGTAAATCAGGAGGGAGAGATGAACGTGTCGATAATATTCACAAAACATTGAAAGAATAGAAGAATGGATAACTGAAAATAGATCGACATTGAACCCTTCCAAAACGGAACGATTCCGGGTAGCCACACACAACGAAGGCAACGCAACACCACCCATAGCGAGTACCGCTTCACCGGCTGTCGACTTGCCGTGTTCTTAGAATCTGATCTCAGAATTGAGACTCAAATTGCTGCCCAACAAATGATAAATGCTTTTGTACATAGTATCAATAGCCGTTTGTAGAAAAATAAAATGACTACAATCAATACTAAACGCGAGAGACTGAGATTGTTGAAATGATTAAAAAAAACACTTGTTTTTTACCACTTGAGTTTTATTATAGACTACATGTTTCAGAAGTTAAACTTCCATAATTCAGGTCTGTATAACAACTAATTTATAAATTCAACAAACTTGATTATAATCTTGATTATAAACAGCGCAGTTTTCTGCTTATGTAATTTCTATTCCTTGGAGGGTGGCAAGAATTCATTGCAAGAGATAATATGATTTACGAGTTATACAACATACGAATTTAGTAGCAAATTGATTGATCTACAACCATTATAATAATATAGGTGACTGAATGGATATTACATCAGAGAGAGGAAATTAGTTTACGGATGTCTGAAGTGACAAAGGACAAATAATATACCAAATACAGTAGTCGCGGTTGCAACACAATTTGATTGGTTGACTGTTACGAAGCCATTTATAACTTCTTCAAAGAAGCAAGGAATTATAGACATGTAAAAAAAAATTGTATGCGTAAAAATATAAGAAAAATCCAAATACACTAATGCATAGTAGAAAAAATAAAAGTAAAATCTACTGCAATTAAATTGAATTTATAAATTCAACATACGCAGTCTCTCTTCTTCTTTTTCTTCTTCTTTTAGTAGATCCTAAGGATCTCTTTGTGCCTCCGCCTGTCGCTCTTGTGATGTGACTCCCAGCTATCTTTCTATCTTTTCTGAGGTTTTCCTGGGGGTCTGCGTCCTTCAGAGTTTCCTTGAAGAGACACACGTGGAAGCCTGTTTTCTGACATTCTGTTTACATACCATTTCAGTATCGCCTTCGTTGTCGTCCCCACCTCACGATATCCTCCGTCTTACACATGCTCCGGATTTCGGTGTTTATAAACTCGGTCACATCATTATCTTAGATTATCTTACGTAATGAATCCCTGGTACAGGTGCAATAATTTTTATATCTAGTGAGCATATTTACAAGGGATGGAAAAGTGGATAAAGATATTGAGAGAAGATTGAATGCAGGGAATAGAATAATTGGTGCTTTAAACAGAGTGATTGCAAATAAAAAATGTCCAAGGAAGCCAAACGGAGTGCTGGTACCGACACTGATGTACGGAAGCGAAACATGGAACTAGAAAAGGAAGGATGAAAGCAGAGTGAACGCTATTGAAATGCGCTCCCTCATAGGAAAATCATTGTATGACAGAATAAAAAACGAAAATATACGTTAAGAAAGGAATGTAAGGCTGAACAAGGGATAAATGAAAAGATTAAGAAAAGTTCTTGATGGTGGTATGGACATGTGGAACGAATGGATGACGAGAGAAAATATATGTGGGAGTGAGAGCAAAAAAAGGACGGCCGAAAAAGACTTGGAACGATCAAATCAATCAGAATCTTAAATATGGTGTTGTCAAGTCTGCACTATCAGAGGGCATGTATGACCAGATAGTTTCTTAATGTGTTATATGGATGTGAAGGATGCGAGAGGTGTATGTCAGGACAGAAGAGTGTGGCGTTTCCATCCGTTCCGTCTTCCCCTGCGGGGAAACGGCGTGATGGTTGTAGTAGTAGCAGTACGGCTGTCCAAACTTAAAACACAGTAAGGAACATTTTTGGACTAAATAGAATCTACTTAGTCCAAAAATGCAAAAAAAACGTACTACAAAAAAATGTCCCTTATTGTGTTTTGAGTTTGGACAGCCGAGTAGCGACAAGTAAAAAGAAATATTTTCAATCAATTATTCAACATTATCCTAGACTAGTAGTACTCATCTGCCTTACCAGGTGATTGACATTCAAGTTAATAATGGATTAATGTACAATGAAAAGGAAGTAATATTTGCATCAGAATAAGTAGAAAAAAATATGTTCTTAGACATTACGTTTCCATAGTTACAATGAGTTTGTTAGGACGCAAAGGTCGAGAGCACGCTATCCGCGACATTACACTCGTATTACCAACACAATAAACGTATGTAGGTCGGTAAACTCGTAAATATGTTTAAATATTTGCAAGCAATATGTATGTACGTTTGTCGAGAGTGAGTTCAAGAATATTCTTTGACATCTCAACATAGATGAAGAAGAACATGGAAGTCTGGGCAATTGCGCGGTTTACGACCGTCATAGGCTGATTTAAGTGATCACTTTACACACGTGTAACATTCACCAATTCTAAAGAGAAGATGAATATGGATATCTGGGCATTTACGGGGCTTACGACAGTCAAAGACTGATTTAAGTGATCACTTTACACACGTAAAACATTCACCAATTCTACCCATGATTGACAACCACACAGCTCAAATTCTTGGAAGTTCTATACATATCATCCAATTTTGAAACATCTATTGTGAGATGAAAGAAGCTTTTTATTAAGCAGAAACTCTTTTTATCGTGTGTGAAGTCCGAATCTTGAATTATAATCACATACATGAAAAACACCATATAGTATGTAAAGTGATCACTTAAACCAGCCTATGATGGTCGTTAGCCTCGTGAATGCCCAAACTAAAATAGTCCTCCTCTCTTTATCTATGTTTAGATGTCAAACAATTATATGAAAAATAACTTCTATAATTCGATTTGTGAACAAGTATTTGGACACACTCAAAATGTTTAAACTGTTTTAATTCCCATAAGAATAGGATTTAATGTTTTCTAAAATCTCATGAACAAGATAAATTTTATTTTAGTAATACAATGGTAATACAAAAACCAACAGCTTCAATAAATTTTGCGATGCTAAAAACGTTACAAAGTATTGAAGGTATCAATTTTTTTCTTAATTCATTCCAAACCCCACACGAAGTATGGCATCCATTGTTCATGAGGCATATATGTAGGTACATTGATGATTACACCACTACTCACACTCGTATATGTATTTTATTTAACAAATAATAATAAATTTGGATAACTTATATAGCGCAATTTTCGTAAAATAATACCCCAAGGGCGCTTCACTGTGAATGAATTGGGGAAAATATTATGGTGGAAATGATTTAGCAAACAAATGTGTTTTTAGTCTTGTTCTTAAGATCATCTAACTCTTCTTTTTCTATTTCTAACCATTGGCGGAAGAGCATTCCACGCCGTCGTTCCTACAACAGCAAAGGCACGCTCGCCAAATTTAGTGCGTTGGTTACGATTGGTTGATAGCGCGAGACGTCTATCAACCAATTCATCTGGAATACACAGCTCTTTAAGATACTCTGGTGCCATATTGTGTATTGATTTATACATGAGTCGGCCGAGTTTGTAGATATATATATATATATATATATATATATATATATATATATATATATATATATATATATATATATATATATATATATATATATATATATATATATATATATATATATATATATATATATATATATATATATATATATATATATATATATATATATATATATATTTGTATATATATATATATATATATATATATATATATGTGTGTGTGTGTGTGTGTGTGTGTGTGTGTGTGTGTGTGTGTGTGTGTATGCGTGTGTGTGTGTGTGTTTGCGTATTAAGAAACTTCAATTAATATGTCCTATAATAATAACTGATTTTTTAATCCAAGTAATAACTAAAAAATATATAAAAGTGTAATCTATATATATTTAATATATAATTAAATATATAAATTTTATTTCAAACTTCTGTGTGTGTTTGCGTATTAAGAAATTTTAATTAATATGTCCTATAATAATAACTGATTTTTTAATCCAAGTAATAACTAAAAAAAATATAAAAGTGTAATCTATATATATTTAATATATAATTAAATATATAAATTTTATTTCAAACTCCTGAGCTCACTTTGAAAATAATAAAAATATGATACAATGGTATAAATAATAAAGAACGAAACGCTTTCCGAGAAAAATAAAGCTTATCGCTTAGGCCAGTGTTCCGCAAACTTTTTCTGTTGAAGGTACACCTGCAAAATAAAGAAATTGTAGAGGTACACCAAAAGAAGAAGAAAAAACTGTGTTTTGTAAATTGATTTGCTTTTAAATTAATTTAATGGGTAAACATATTGCGCAATCCTTTCAAGAACGTCATAAATCAAAAAACTTTATTTTTCAGGAGAACGTTTTTAAAGTTTATTAATATAATACAATGTTTTAAAAATAAATATCAAGCCATTTATTTATTGACCTTATTATTGTGCAACAGATCTTTTTAAGTAAAACCTGAAGGTTTTTCCTCCATTTGAGAAATATTTAGTATATTTAAAAACATAATTGAACAATACCTTTTCTTCAAAATGCAAAAACAACAATTTCTGCCCTGTAAAGGGTAAATATTAAGTTAAAAAATGCTTCTTTTGCTGGAATATAGTACATTTTCTGGGCATTCCAAAAACATGCTTAACTGAAAATTGACGTTTTTTTTTATTTTTGACGTTTTTGAAAGGAGTGAGCGATATGTAAGATATTATATTTCTAAATTTGAGCCTATTTAACTTAGCACAGGTGATCAAAATTTGGAACAATTGTTGATAAGGCTGTTGTGTCTCTAATGTCTACGTTGATCGTCCTCAGGCGTTCTCTTTTTTTTTTCAAATTTAACAGTAGTCAGGGTAAAAAATCTAAATGGTAAAATAATCTCAATTTGAAAGATGCTCATATTATTTTTTATATGGTATCAAAAATGTGCTCGTTCTGTTTCGGAATATTTCTGTTTTAATGTCTGATCGCGTTTTAGCAGCATGAATTATTTTTGCTCGTTTATCTGTAAGTGCCAAGGAGAATGCTTTCTAAGAATCGATTTCGTACCCAGTCCATAGGTTACAGGTCACTCTTAGGAAAATGATTTTTTTTTGCTAATGGCTCCAAGTGTTTCACTATCAAAGCCTGCACTTTTTTCTTAATCGAGTTTAAGCTATGTTGTTAGTGTGTTATCTTCACAAAACTAGATTTTTTTTTCGCGACAGACAAACTAATCACCAGGTCACAAAATGCCGAACCTTCTTCTATGGAACGGAAGGTCTGTTGATAACAGTCAACTGTCCGCCTTCTCCCAAGGAGTTTTACGTGGTTTTCTCCCAGCAATGAGCAAATGCTGAGATGTTGCACACTTTCTCCCAGCAATGAGCAAATGCTGAGATGATTATTTCTCCTGTTCCCAACACAGATTTAACTAAAACATCTTTATTAAGCTAGAAGTAACAAAAATCTACTTAATGATCTATAAACCTTATACATATTAAGCAAGGTAAATATATAACAAAACCCTTATCCGCACTCCAATGGTGCATAGGGCACTGTGTCATATATAGGCAGTGTTATCTTGATGAAAGGTGATCAGCCCTCCGCTTCAGGTACCAGTCCATGGTAATATTGAATTAATATTACTGTGAAAAAATCACTCATATTTATTTTACCCCCCTTGGGAATCGAACCCAGGACCTCTAGAATGGTAGCCGAGCGTGCTGACCATTACACTACGGAGGCGGAAACAATAAATGCAACTCTTATAAAATAAAATAAAACTAATCACTTCGGTACACCAGTGTGCCGCGGCACACACTTGGAGAAACGCAGCGCCATTCGGCGGCTTAGGTGACATTTGTCGACTTGGCGACATTCGTCATCTTGTTCACTACGTACGCGCATGTGACTCCCAAAACCCCATTAATTCTCCTCGAACGTTGCACAGTGTAGTCTAGCTTCCATTTGCAGTTCTCGTCGTTGTTACCTGCCCAACCTTTGCATAACGCATTTTTTTCTTCTAATATTCTCTTATTAGATTCTTATAATCTATCCATTTTTAATTTATATTTTACTTAATATTAGTGTTGAAGTGAAGTAGAAGTTGATTCGCCAAAGTGTTCTGGTTTGTTTTGTGATCAGGTGAGTGACTAATGCGATTTTTATTATAAATGTGGAGGTCCTCTCCAAAATGTTACATTTCTATTATAAAATATAATAATCACGAATTCTGGCTTTGTGAAATCGTTACATTTTGGTGCGATTTAATGATTTTATATTGATTTAACACAGGATCGGTCACGTTTTGTAGCAACTTTAATGAAAATTTCTGGTAAAGAGAACAGATTTGCATTTAAAGATTTTCTTGCAATATTGGAAATGTAACTTTTTGATGACGACCTCTACAAATGTTTTGTTGTGAATTCCATGTTTTATATATAATATTTATATATATATATTTATCGTAGTCGTACAAACAAAACGCAAAATGTTCAGGAGGGCCATTTAGGTCACTTTTGCATGGAAAGAAAATAAACATAATGCAGTTTGTCATTTTTAACAAGTCAATAAATTATACTTACAAGTTTAAAATCCTTCGGGATTTTTTTCAGGGCAATATTAAGCTAGTAAGATATCAAATAGTCAATGATCACGTTTTTTAAAAAATGCACTTGGTCACTTTCTCCTGTATGACTACGATACATAAATATATATTCAAACAATAATTATACATATATATATAATTATTGTTTGTCAAACAAAATGTTGCAAATGGATGTATCTGAATAGCATATGTAACAATAGTCTGTCTTACTTTTGGGGGCTTCCCGAGCGGTGGATTGCGTGTTTTTTGTTATTTTATTAGTATTTATTTATTTTTTTCACACACATATAACAATTAACAATAACGTGCCCTCACTGGGTTTTTTGCGCCGAGGGCATATTTTACAAGACTTATTTATAAAGTTATATGATATAGTGATTTGTCAATATCACGCAATCAAGTAAGACATGGCTGAATGATGCGATCTATTTCAAACCTACCCACCTCCGTTATCCAATAATTAATAACTGTTTTGATCTGAGTTAATTTATGACTATGAGTAATGGAAGCAGCTAATGCAACTTTATCGCTTAATATTTAATGCTATCTAGACCGAACGAGATGTGCCATGGGTTAGGTTTTGCTTGGTCTTGCGGTATGTTTTCATACAGTGTGTTATTGGTGATTTGTTCGAGTTACGCTTAAACGAGTATGTTAGGATTGTTGTAGTGTTTAGTGTCGTTTTGTGTGCGTATAGTTGTTTAACTGGCATACGTTGTAATGTGTTGAATATTTCCTCTGTGGAAGCATGTCTTGAAAGTTTCATTTAATAATGCTTTACTCGTACCATCCCAACCAATAATCCTGTACCTTAGCATTGACTGACTTAAAGCGCAGTATTTTTTTTACCAAATCTTTTGTATTAAGGATGTTGCGTTTTATTTTTTAGATGTAAGAAAGTTTATTTAGACTTTTTAAAGTGTTTTCAGTTTGGCAAATTCCATTTTAATATTTTTTGTTATAAACATTAAGTGTTTTCTGCGTTGCTTATTTCTGGGTAGTCATGTGTAGTAGCAACTAACATATCGCTCATTCCTTTCAAGAACGTCATAAATCAAAAATCGTCAATTTTCAGTTGTGCATGTTTTCGGGATGCCCAGAAAATGTACTATATCCCAGCAAAAGAGGCATATTTTAAACTTAATATTTACCCGCTACAGGACAGAAAGTGTTGTTTTTGCATTTTGAAGAAAAGGTATTGTTTAATTTTTTTTTTTAAGATTCAAAATATTTTTCAAATGGAGAAAAAACCTTCAGGTTTTACCTAAAAAGATCTGTTGCACAGTAAAAAGTTCAATAAGTGGCTTGATATTTATTTTTAATACATTGTATTATATTTTTTAACTTTAAAAACGTTCTCCTGAAAAATCAAGTTTTTTTTATTTATGACGTTCTTGAAAGGAGTGAGCGATATATGCGCATACTGCATTTCAATGTTTGTGGTAATAGATGATTTATTTTAGTTTGATAAAGGATACATAACATTACTTCACGTAGAATACAGGCACACAAAAACATTTTCAAGTTCGGCTGATGCCGACTACCGACGAATCTGCGCGTTTCTTATTTACTCTAAGTTTTATAAGTTTAAGTTTTTTAACTAAGTTTTTTGGGGAATCGCGTTTGCAGGGTAACTCATTTATTTTTGTATTGGGGCTTTCAGTTTGAAAAGTTTTAAAGAATTATTTATGTATTATTATTACCCCGCGACCCTGACAGAACTTACATCAGTAATGTAGGTACTCGTGCGACCGTAATGCGAGTGTGACATTATTATAGTCGAATAACATATTGTAAGGATTTCGGTTGAACCGGCGTCAACCCGTTGTTAATTTTTTTATTGCGCTATTAACCAATGGTCGAATTACTAACGTATGCTCCAGCGAGTAAAATACAGATGAAATGAAACACAGGCATTGTAAAACAACGTTTGTAACTTGATTTTAGCTGTGCGCGTTACACTGGCCAACAAAATGAAGAAGAAAAATTGGTGCCGGAAATTTGATGTTTAATGTTTTTACGGTGCTGATTTCAAATGCCACCAGATTATTTCTATCAGATCTTGTTTTTGAGATACAATTTAATTGATGTTTGTTCGGATACAAGCCAAAAATAAAAAAAAATATATCTTTAACGGCTAAAATATAAATTTCCTACTCAAAATTATAATTTAATTATCCAAATAATAGTTGATATAAAATGTCCCTGTGGTTTTTCGTCACTCGATTGTGTTGATGCTTGTATATCGATCAACGCTTTCCCGATTTTTTCTAATCAACATGCGTTTAAAAGGTGATATTTTAGTTTACATTTTTTGGAAAAATAATTTTCCAATTTTTTGCTTATTTAAAAAGTTGTATCGATGGACTAGCAGTTGTTTGTTTGATTCCAGTCCAAAAATTTCGATGTGAAAGATGGACCTCGCTCTGGTCGGCCAGTCACTGAAAAAGTCGTTGAAATTTTGGAACTGGTGGAGCAAGATTGTTAATAAAACTGTCAGGAAATAGCGAAAGACCTAAACATCAACCACATGATAGTTTAAAATCATTTGAGAAGAGCAGGCTGTAAAAAAAAGTTTAATGTTTGGTTACCACATGAATTAACGCCTAGAAATTTTATTGATCAAATTAAGCGCTGCTGAAACGCAACGAAATCGAACCATTTTTGAAGCGAATCATTACAAATCATAAAAAGTGGGTGAAATAGGAGTATCACACGCAAGTGATCATACTCAAAGGCTGCTGAGCCTTCAGCAAAACTAGCCTACTAAACTACTAAACTAATTTTGCAATAAATACTTAAATCTATGTTTTTTCTTTTAATAAATACTTAAATCCATATATTTTTTAATCTAGTAGTAGTTATAGTTACACAGATTTTTTTTTTTTTTTTAATTTCCATTTTTTAATGTAGCATATCTCAAAAAATAGATCTGATTCTGAGGGCTATTTCGGATTCTGCAACTAAACATAAACTCGGAATAGTTCAAAAATCAGGGGGACCAAAATGTGTGTTGGCCTGTGTTATCGGCGACAATAACAATTGAAAATGCAATATAATAATGTGAGCTGACAAATGGTTAGGTTCCTATCGCATAAGATTCTCATGGCTGTTACTTCTTCCTCGATATACGTATTTATTTATTTATCGTGTAATTAATCCTTTATATTTTTTTTGATATCTCAACATAGATGAAGAAGAATATGGAAGTCTGGGAATTTACGAGGCTTACGACCGTCATAGGTAATATTTGTAATGTAACTATTAACACTTTTAAAATATTACAAGCGTGTAATATTTTAATAGTGTAGTTGTCAATCATGGGTAGAATTGTTGAATGGTACTCGCGTGTAAAGTGATCACTTAAACCAGCCTATGACGGTCGTAAGCCCCGTAAATGCCTAGACTTCGATATTTTTATTCATCTATATTGAGATGTTAAAAAATAATGTAAAAAATAACTCTACATTGAGTGTGTCCAAAGTATTAGGACACTTTTTTTGTTTTTTTTTTATATTACAATAATTTTGCACACGTACAAGTAACTCAATGAATTCTAACACTAAAATTTCAATTACATGTATGAATAAAATAAAGATAGTTTTTCCGCTCTGTATGGAGTACATGTGGAGCATATAGAGTCCACATACTGCCCTCAAGCTCTTCTGTCGGATGTCAGTTCCTTTTCGTCCTGCAAGGTCAGGTCCGCGTCCAGAAGTTCAGATGGAAATTGCCGACGAATTGCAGTGGACATCCCGGGTAGCAAGAACCTGTTGCCCTATAAAAGAGGCAAGCTAGATGGCGGTTCTTAAAGGCATGAACAGTACATGACCTAGCCCAGCGGTCGATAAACTTATTATATTCTCTTCTCCGTCTTATTCCTCATTGGTGAGGGTTGTGACGCTTGCAGAAGCAAAGACTCTTCTCCAGTTATCCCTTGACTGTATTGCACGTAGCGCTCCAACCACCGAGGCGCCTGCTGCTGCCTTTATTTGATCGGTCCATCGTGTGAGATCTTCCTCTCCCTCTCTTTCCCTCCAGGCTACCGATCACAACTAGTCGTTCCAGGCTATCCTCGTTGCCAAAAACATGTCCAAAAGACTGGAGAATCCGTCGGGTATAGACATTGGCCAGAGTCAAGCCATCCAAGCGTAGTTCCTGGCGAATGGACTCATTGGTGCGTCTAGCTGTCCATGGAATTCGGAGCATGCGCCTCCAACACCACATTTTGAAGGCATCAATTTTTATCTTTTCTGCTGCGTTATTATATTAAACAAGGATAAAAAAATATTAACTGCCAAATGTCTAGAACACCTTTATTATAATTTTAGACCTTTATGAAATAACGGATACACCAAATAAAACTTGAAAATTTATTTATCGTTGAAAAATCTTTTTAAAGTAAAGTATCCATAAGAACGCCACTTATAGCTAATAATATCCTTACGTCTCTTTTGACTTTTGATCAAGTCATGTTTGTGTGTTGTTATTTTAAGCCCGTTCATAAAGTTCGTAAAAAAGTTCGTGCTTCAAAAATATTGTTCGCATGAATACGTAGAGTCAAGGAGCCTTACCGCGGATATTAGTACCGGAGCCACACTTAAAAGATTAAAGAGGTCAAAGCAAACGTTTTTAAGTGTTTTCAGAATTTAAAAAAATATAACATCACTATGTTAAATGGTAAAATTTTTTAATATTACCATAAAGAATCATTGTTTACTGCATGTTATTATCAAAATTTATATAATTGTATCAATTAAGTCACACTTTGGTTTCCAAGGTTGGATGGTTTCCACAAAATTTAAAAAAACAATGTTAGATGTTTTATGGCTGAATTTTTTTTCTTGTTCAAAGTCGGACGTATCCAAAATACAAGGATTTTTTCCTGCAATATGTTATGTTTGTAAATAATTTTAACGTGAAAAATGTTGAAAGCTGTCATCACACACGGATGTTTTAAAAAATTTTCACGTATTCATTAGTTGTGGGTGATAAAAAAAATTCTCCCAAAAATAGTTGATCTTTTCGGTTGGGTATATTCAGCAAATTGAAAAATTAATTTCATTTTGAATTCGTATTATTGTACATCCGTTAATACATTATGTGCAAAATAATATAATTACATACGGTGATTATTGAAACAACTACGTTTTAAATATATTTTTAGTTAAATTTCCGTAATAACAAAAAATTACTTTTTTTTTCTAAAAATTTTAAGCAAATAAGTAGGACTGTAATTTTTTTTAAATTCTTCTGGACATTCGATGTTTTGGACTTACGATTGTTTTCTCATACCTATCGTTTATCAGTACACCAACGAAACATTTTTCAACAACGAAATTGTTTCAACAACGAAATTAGTTAAAAGCACTACTTATAATTTGTAAAATATTAAATCGGAATCAAGTTGAAACCTTTCAGATTCTTTTAAAAATTCTCAATTTATTTAAAAAAAAAATACAATGTTATAATTTTCTAATTAAGCAAACGATCCCAAGCCTTGAAATTATTCGCTACCGTGAGAACAGGAATGCGCAAAGTTTTCAGTAGCAGTTTCAAAGAATCTGAGAAATACACAGAAAGGCTCCGCAGACAATACTTTGGTCAGTAGTAATAAACGCTAATGCAAAATTCATTGATACTCCAGTATTCAAAAAATCAGCTCACCTTTTTTACAAAGAACGCTATGCATTTTACTACCAAGTATTGCACCGGCCACAGTCAGACGGTGCTTTGAAGTATAACAGCGTAAGCAAAACTCGAATCCTTATATTGAACAAAAATTATGTTGAGTATTCAATAGTGCAGCAGTCAGTGCATTTGCACTTGATTTTATTCCAGAAAGTACCTCCAATACAACTTAGAATCGGGACTGATCACCTTCTCTTCATTATTTTAATTAATTATTGACAATATTGTATTAATTTGTTTCACTCGAATCTACCATACTATCTGCGGGAAGGGTAATTTTACCATTTCACTCAACTGGTGGTGTTGGGCGGGAAGGGTAATTTTACCTTTTCACTCGACTCATTGTAAATTGTGTGTAAGTTATTTTTACGCCTGACTTTTGCGGCATCTATCGATCTCATATCGATGTATACAGTATAGTTAAATGTTATCACTTCTTTTCAGAGATGTTTATCTCTATTATGAGCGAGAATCCTCCCGCAGATAGTGCGGGTGTGTATAAGGAGTGCACATATAAATATCCGAATTCATTTCTCCATCATTATAAATCAATTATATTATTTATTGATTCGGTATTAACTTTGTGGAATGACATGATTATTTTATTTAAATTAAACACTTGAATATACCACTTAAAGGAGTTTTATTTATATATACGACTAGTTTCGAAAACTTACAGATGTTTTCATCTTCCGGTACTAATTAAAACAAACGAACGAAAAATATATTTAGGGGTATATACAGGTTAATAAATATTAATTAACCTATATATACCCCTGAATATTTTTTTTCGATAGTTTTAATTTGCACCAAAATATGAAAACATCTGGAAGTTTTCGAAACTTATCGTATATATAAATAAAACTCATTAATGTGGTATGTTCAAGTGTTTAATTTTTATGAAATTATAAATTAACACTAATCAGCGAATTCGTTTGACCAAGGAGACTCGACAAATGTAATTCGTGAACTGCTTCATACAAATTATATCTCAATGTACCTACATAATCGTTGTTCTACATTTCTGTATAACTACATATACTTAAGTGTTATTTGATTTTATAAAAATTGTGTAATATACTAAATATATTTCAAAACCTATTTTTACATTTTATTTTCTGTTCATTCTCAATAATCAAACCTTCTACCATTGAGATAATAAAACTTCAACAATAAGCTAAATTTTACAATAGCCAGGTTTCGTTTTCTAATATATTAGGTACAAAAATCGATCTCGGTATTCAGGGTTAATCTCTATGGTTCAAGCAGAATGAATTTATTGCATAAAAAACTAATATTAATTTGGAAGTCATAAGGGAAGGATGAAATCATCAATCATCGTTTGTTTGAGTCGGACATTTGAGAATATTGTCGTAAACCGGTAATAGTCCTAACATGTGACTTTTTTTTGTATACATATACACTCCTTTCAACAACGTCATATTTAAAAAAAAACTTGATTTTACAGGAGATCGTTTTAAAAGTTTATAAAAATAATAACATGTATTTAAAATAAATATCAAGCCAATTATTGAACATTTTGCTTCTTTTTAGGTAATCACACTATTTTTTATCTTTTTATTTTATTTACAACATTGAGTGTGTCCAAATACTTGTTCACAAAATCTGGATTATCTCCAATTACAGGAGTTATTTTCATATTATTTTTTGACATCTCATCAAAGATGAAGAAGAATATGGAAGTCTGGGCATTTACGGGGCTTACGACCGTCATAGGCTGGTTTAAGTGATCACTTTACACACGTGTAACATTCACCAATTCTACCCATTATTGACAACCACACTACTCAAATTCTTGGAAGTTTTATATATATGAACCAATTTAGAAACTTTGTTCATGAATCACTAGAACTTCACTAGAGACATCTATTGGTGAGATGTAAAGGAGCTTTTTACTAAGCAGAAACTCTTATATTAGTATGTGAGATCCGAATCCTGGATTATAATCACACAAGATTATAATATAAGAGTTTCTGCTTAATAAAAAGCTTCTTTACATCTCACCAATAGATGTCTCTAGTGAAGTTCTAGTGATTCATGAACAAAGTTTCTAAATTGGTTCATATATATAGAACTTCCAAGAATTTGAGTAGTGTGGTTGTCAATAATGGGTAGAATTGGTGAATGTTACACGTGTGTAAAGTGATCACTTAAACCAGCCTATGACGGTCGTAACCCCCGTAAATGCCCAGACTTCCATATTCTTCTTCATCTTTGATGAGATGTCAAAAAATAATATTTATTTTATTTTATTTTAGATCATTTTAGGTAAAATCTGAAGGTTACATTCTTCATTATAATTTTTTTTGAGTATTAAAAAAAATTTAAAAATGCCTTTTCTTAAAAATGCAAAAACAACACTTTCTGCCATGTAACGGGTAAATATTAAGTTTAAAATATGCCGATTTTTCTGGGATAAAGTACATTTTCTGGGCATTCCGAAAACATGCACAACTGAAAATTGTTGATTTTTGATATATGACGTTGTTGAAAGGAGTGAGGGATATCAGCTCAATGTGTAACAGGCTAGTTAATATTGTACTAATATTGTAAATATCGCACATGATATTTTATTTATTGTATCGGTATTCACTTTGTGTTAAGAAACTAGTCGCCCTAAAATAAACTCAAGTGATAAAAAAACAAGTGTTTTTCTTTTACAATCGTACATGATCGTAAATATTGAATCCCTGGAACAGGTTCAAGAATTTTTATATCTAGGAAGTATGTTCACAAGAGATGGAAAAGTGGATAAAGGTATGGAAGAAGAGTGAATGCAGGAAATAGAATAAATGGTACTTTGAACAGAGTGATTGTAAATAATATTATGTCCATGGAAGCCAAACAGGCAGAGTGCTGGTACCTACACTGATGTATGGATGCGAAACATAGAACTGGCAAAGGAAGGATGAAAGCTGAGTGAACGCTGTCGAAATGTGCTCCCTCAAACGAATGTGTGGAAAATCATATCATGACAGAATTAAAAACGATGATATAAGAAAAGAATGTAAGGCTTAACAAGGTATAATTGAAAAGATTAGGAAGAGTTAGTTAGGTGGTATGAACATGTGGAGCAAATGGATAACGAAAAAAATATATGTGGCAAATGTGAGAACAGAATGAGGAAGGCCGAATAAAGCTTCAGATCAATCAGAACCTAAAATTTTGTGGTGTCAAAAGTCTGCGTAATCGGAGGGTATGTATGACTAGATGTACGGATGTGAAGGAGGCGAGGTGTGTATGCCAGGACCCAAGAGTGTATCGTTTCATCGTCTCTGCCTACCCCTGATGAAACGACGTGATGGTAGTAGTAGTAATAGTAAATATTTTTAAATAATCAAAATGATAGTCAAAGAAGATAATTAATGGATTCTTGGATGTGTTCGAATATGCTGTGCATTGAAATGCATAATCAGGATACCACCAAGGGAATATAGGAACGAACCGATACGGAAGAATTGATAAAAAAAATGGTGACCAACCCCTCAAGACGTTAATTTATGTCTACATCATGTCCACGATATAGAATTTTCTAAAATAACACAAACAATATGCATTTGCCACATTCACTGAAGGGTCTAATAAACATTGATACTCGACTCCGCGCTGTTGAGGACAAGGAATTTATAAGTGCGGCTCAAAAACCCGTAAACTTAATTTATGAAAGTAGGTATAATTTAACAAAACAGCGTTGGACCCAAATTAATACGACCCGGCGCAATAATGTGCTGGAAACTCACGGGTGCGTCGAACATATGTGTCGGGTAAGGTTTTATTTAATAAAATGTCAATATTTATGGCCTTCCATATTTTTGACACATAATTACGTCTCATACTTGTCCGCCTTCGTAGTGTTATGGTCAGCACGCTCGGATACCGTTCTGAAGGTCCCGGGTTCGATTTCCAGGGGGGGTAAAATAAATATAAGTGATTTTTTCACTCAAATATTTATTCAATATTACCCTGGATTGGTACCTGAAGTGGAGGGCTGATCACCTTTCGTTCATGTGTTAACGATCAAGATAACGCTGCTTTCATATGATGCAATACCATATGCACCATCGGGTGCTGATGAAGGTTTAAAAAAGAAGATACTTGTTAATTCAATTAGTCTCGAAGTATGAATATATCAGATCGCTGATTAAAATAATATGTAAGAATATGTTTTATATATCGCTCACTCCTTTCAAGAACGTCATAAATTAAAAATCGACAATTTTCAGTTGTATTATGTTTTCGGAATGCGCAAAAAATGTACTATATCCCAGCAAAAGCGGTATATTTTTAACTTAATATTTACCCGTTACAGGGCAGAAAGTGTTGTTTTTGCATTTTGAAGAAAAGGTATTGTTTAATTGTTTTTTCAAATATACTAAATATTTTTCAAATGGAAAAAAACCTTCAGCTTTTACCTAAAAAGATCTGTTGCACAGTAAAAAGTTCAAAAAGTGGCTTCATATTTATTTTTAATATATTGTATTATAATATTTAACATTAAAAACGCTCTCCTGAAAAATCAAGTATTTTGATTTATGACGTTCTTGAAAGGAGTGAGCGATACCATATCAGGCAAGAGTCTTCGAGATAGAATAATAAACGTAAGGATCAGGGAAATATGCGAGATCGAAGATGTCGTCAGGTGGGGAAGGCAACGAAGGAGACAATGGTATAAGTATACGAGGAGAATGGAACCATCCAGACTTCCCCACATCGCACTGTACGGCCAACTCATAGTAGACGACTCCCGGGCAGACCACTAAAGAGATGGATGGACAGGAGGCTAATCACGAGGGTTTTTTCACCAAGAAGAAAAGAGAAAGATGTTTTATATACTCACAGCATTCTATACATGAAAAATGGCATCTGAATTTCAGGTGTTGGTCCAGGGTATCATCAAGAATGCAGGATGTAGATACCTTTGTTTGTATGGCAAACATTTTTAAGCCTTTGTTTGTTTATATTATTAGCCTGCATAGGGCACATCCACTGAGTGAAAAAATTATGAAATAATGACACAAAATTATCAAAAATTCAGGAAAGGAAATACCTACTCTGTATGTACATTTAAAAAATCTTCGTGAAATGCTTAGTTTATTTTCTAAGCTGATGTTTTATTATTATGATAATTGTGCTAATTATGGATTATTTTTTTATATTAAGAAAGTATATTTGTTAAATGTGATCGGGAGAACAGAGCGAGGACGCCCAAAAAAGACAAACGACCAGATCAATCTGAGCCTAAAATAAGGTTGTGTCAAAAGTCCACGCAATCGGAGGGCATATATGACTAGATGTATCGGTATAAAGGAAACTAGGAGTGTATGGTATGTCAGGAAAGAAAAGTGTGGCATTCCATCTTCTCTGCCTACTCCTACAGTAAAACGATGTGATGGTAGTAGTAGTAGGAGTATATAAAGTCCTACATTCGGTAAAAATACATATCTATTACGGGGCTTGGGTATTGGTAATAATAACTCGTAATTAGGATGCAATCGGTTTATTCAACAGGTCTCTGTAATAGTACAAGGACAAGAGTGTGCAGTCTCCCCTGCATCAATCTCATAATGGTATAACGTAAACATTCCCCGCACCCCGCCCTGCTCGGCGCAGTAATTCTGCTAGAATTACTGCGCCGTAATTCGAGATAGTTTTTGTTAATTCCTGAACACAAAATAGTGGAGATAATTTCCCATCATTATGATTTGCAGTATGAAATAGAAAAATAATACATTCTGCAAATCAAAATGATGGAGAAAATAGAAGGACGCCGAGGATCTGGCAGAAAGCGAACATCGTGGCATCGCAACATCCGCGACTGGACCGGGATGAGAGAAGTGGAGGAGTTCCGGACCAAAATCTACTCAGTACATCGGAATTAAAAGTCTTGAGGGTTATCCCTTTAGAAACATAATTCGAAACGAAGATGTTTTTTTTTACATAAGCATTGCATTTATTATTTACCTTGCTTATTATGTACACGGTTTATCTGATTCTGTGTTGAGAGCAGGAGAGATAATCTAGTGTAGGCTAATCAGGAACTTCTCAGCATTTGCTCATTGCTGAAAGGAAACTACGTAAAACTCCTGAGGAGAAGGCGGACTGTTGACTGTCATCAGCAGACCTTCCGTTCCACTAGAAGATGGTTCGGCATTTTGTGATTTGTCCTAGCTTGAACGAAGATATTAGGCGGACCTGTGAGACCGAAGATGTCATACTACAAAGTAGAGAAAGAAGAAGACTTTGGAGAAATCTTGTCAACAGGACGGATGGATCGAGGATCACATACAATGCGGCTAACGAGATAACACCGGGTCGCCACCTACCGGGAAGACTATCAAAGGGATGGAAGGATAACTGGGCGTCAAAATCACAGGAGGAGTAAGTTTCTTGAAAAACACAGATCGGCAGATTTAACGTAAGAAGAAGATGAAAATAGTGGTGCAAAACACAGATATAAACATAACAAAATGTGCATGAATAAAGAATAATAATAAATATATTTATTATTTTTTTAACATCTCATCAAAGATGAAGAAGAATGAGGAAGTCTAGGCGTAAATGCCCAGACTGCAGCTTACGACCGTCATAGGCTGGTTTAAGTGATCACTTTGCATAAATATCATTTATTGATTCGGCATTAACTTTGTGGAATGATATGATTATTTTATTAAAATTAAACACTTGAATAATCCACTTTTTCGAGTTTTATTTTTATTTACGACTAGTTTCGAAAATGACAATTGTTTTCATCTTCTGGTACAAATTAAAACTAACGAATAAAAATATATTTTTGTGTATATATATAGGTTAATAAATATAGGGAGGGGGGTTAAGGAACAACATTTTTTAACTAAACTAGTCGTAAATAAAAATAAAACTCGATAAAGTGGATTATTCAGGTGTTTAATTTTAATAAAATACTTTACATAAAAGCTTCTTTTCATCTCACCAATAGATGTCTCTAGTGAAGTTCTAGTGATTCAAGAACAACGTTTCAAAATTAGTTCATATATGTAGAACTTCCGAGAATTTAAATTGTATGGTTGTCAATAATGGGTAGAATTGGTGAATATTATGCATGTGTAAAGTGATCACTTAAACAAGCCTATGAGGGTCGTCAGCCCGGTAATGACCAGACTTCCTATTCTTCTTCATCTTTGAGATGTCAAAAAATAATATGAAAACTAACTCCTGGAATTGGAGATTATCCAGATTTGTGAACAAGTATTTAGACACACTGAAAATGTTGTAAATAATAATAAAGTTTACGACATTTTGAATGTGTCCAAATATTTGTTTGATAATCAGGATTATATCGTCTTAGGAGTTATTTTAAACTTTTGACATTTCGACAAGGATGAAGAAGTATTAGTATGGAAGTCTGGGTATTTGTAGGGTTTACGACCGTCATTTGCTTGGTAAAGTGATTCTAGAATTGGTAAATGTTACACGTTTGTAAAGTGATGACTTAACCAAGCCTATGACGGTCGTAAGCCTTGTAAATGCCCTGACTTCCACAATCTCATTTTTCTATTTTGAGATGTCAAAAAAGAGATAACCTTTGATAAATCTATATATACGATACAATTGAATTTGAGGAGAATACAGTAGGCAGCATTCTAGTGAGGGGTAACCATCGTCACAAAAAATTACGATGGTACAGAGATCAGCTGAAATAAATACAGGATAAGTCAGACACAGTTGTATAAACCATATTTAAGCAATTTCCACGTCACCGTGCTCTCAAATTTGATGTGTAATTTACATTATCTTATTGTCTATGAGCTGTGAAAACTTTCAATTATTTCTTGAATGTTTTTTGTAGATACTTTGTGACACATTTTTTAAACTTTATAAAATTAAACAACTTTGTTTCAACCACTTTTTTATTATTAATTCACTTTAACCTATCGGTTTCGACAAGAACCTTGTCATCATCAGGGTTCATTTAACTCTAAAACATAAAAATACTCATTATTAATTACTTTAATTTAAAAAAAATCTAAATGTTATTTTTACCATGCAAATGATGATGACAAGGTTCTTCGAATCCGGTAGGTTAAAGTGTACTAATAATAAAAACGTGGTTAAAACAAAGTTGTTCTATTTAATAAAGTTGTTCAATTATTTATTTATTTAAAACCTATAACATTCATAAGTCATATATTTATATAAATTTCCCGATTTTTATATAATTTTCTAACATGGGATTAAGGTTTACAATAGTTTTTAAAAAAAGTTTTTTTTAAATAATAAAACTAACACAGGGCAAAATATAACATCGCTCACTCCTTTCAAAAACGTCATAAATCAAAAAACGTCAATTTTCAGTTGTGCATGTTTTCGGAATGCCCAGAAAATGTACTTTATCCCAGCAAAACAGGCATGTTTTTAACTCAATATTTACCCGCTACAGGGCAGAATGTGTTGTTTTTGCATTTTGAAGAAATTGTATCGTTTAATTATTTTTTTAAATATTCTTAATATTTTTCAAATGAAGAAAAAACCTTAAGGTTTTATTACCTAAAAAGATCTGTTGTAAAGTAAAAAGTTCAATAAGTGACTTGATATTTATTTTTAATACATTGTATTATATTTTTAAACTTTAAAAACGTTCTCCTGAAAAATCAAGTTTTTTGATTTACGACTTTCTTGAAAGGAGTGAGCGACATGTGAAGCAATAAACTGGTGTATGTAGTAAATAGGCATATAAAAAACATAGGGTTAGAAGTATGTTTAACGGAAACAAATGAGAAAATATGACTAATCACTAACACAAATGTGGAGGTCCTCCTAAAACGTTACATTTCCATTATAAATGGTTTTAAGTAATCAGGAATGCTAGCTTGTAAAATTGTTTCGTTCTGGTGCGATTTAATGATTTCATATTGGTTTAACACAGGATTGGTAATGTTTTGTCGCAACTTTAATTAATATTTCGATAGAATACTGTAAACAAAACAGATTTGCATGTAATTTTTTTTTTGGGCAATATTGGAAATGTAACTTTTTGGCGACGACTTCCACAAATATTTTTTGGTCGACAGTCGAATATAATTTGATTTATTTAAGTTTTTGTTCAATACACGTATACATGTATGTACTATCAAACAATACCATCCAACCAACTTAAAACAAACTAGTAATATTGAACAAGGTTTTGTACCTTAAACATCTGTTTGAAATTATTGGACTCATAGTAATTTTACAAATAAGTGAGAAAAAGTTAAAAGAAAAAAATCAAAGTATAAAAATTAATAAGCACTCAAAATTAATGGTGGAAACATGGTCATATATATTTGATAAAATGGTCATATATATTTGAGATGATCCAGATGGTGAAGATGGACTGTGGACAGTCGATATTTTGAATCAAAAGGCTACAATAGAAACGGCTAAATAATAAATCTAAACGACTGTTCATTGCAAGCTTTGCGGTGTGCTGATATCGCACACTCCTTTCAAGAACGTCATAAATCAAAAATCGTCAATTTTCAGTTGTACATGTTTTCGGAATGCCCAGAAAATGTACTACATCCCAGAAAAAAACTTTCAGGTTTAACCTTAAAAGATTTGTTGCATAGTAAGTAGTTCAATAAGAGTTTTGATATTTATTTTTAATACATTGTATTATATTTTTTAACTTTTAAAACTTTCTCCTGAAAAATCAAGTTTTTTTGTTTAATGACGTTCTTGAAAGGTGTGAGCGATATGTACAGGACTGTATTTTGTTATTTCTCAGACTACTTGACCTATGACCCCAAGCTCCCGCTAATGGGTAGGGTAGGTTGTTGACACTGCTACCCAACCCCTTTGAAATTGACACAAAGGAAATGATACCTTGTACTGTGATAGCTTGTTGAGTAAATCGATTTATTTTTTATAGCAAGTTATTTACCGAAGCCGAAATAACATACAATAAATTAATAGACCAAGATTTTTTTTTTAATTACTGATTCAATCTATTGAATTTCCAAGCTTTGGAAATAAGCCGCGCTGAAAAATGTCTCCTACCACGGATACTTATAAATGAACAGAGAAATTTGCGTTGCAATCACTCGTATATATTTCATTAACTCTTTCGGCAGTCACTTTGTGGTAATATCCATCGAATTTTAATTTGAGTTTTACTTAGTAAATACCACTCCATCTTTAAACCGATTGTAAGACGTGTTTTGATGCATTCCACGTAATTTTCATTTACGGTGTGTGAAAATGATGAGGATAGTATCGAAACACGTGTCACAATAGATTTTAAGAAACAGTGGTATTCATCAAGTGAAACTCTAGTTATAAACGTATATATTTCATTTCGTAAAAGAAACATAATCGAAATTAATTTTAATCACATAACCGGAGAAAATAAGCGCGTTTTTTGACTAGGGGTTGTTCCGTCGTAAAGACAATTTTAAAGATATATAGTCGTTTTTCAGACGCCAAAAACACTTTACAAAGTTTAATACAAATTATAACTTCATGAAAGAATGAAACAAATCTTATTTTTCGATCCCTTATCCTCACCTTATGGTACATAGAGCACCAACGCTGTATTTTCTAGATAGGTTATTACAGGAATGAAAGGTGAGCATGAACAAGATGATCCTGGGTGACACTAAATCAAATTGGAGTAATAAATCCCCTTAGTAATCAAATGAGGGACCTCAAACATAGTAGACAAATATGATAACGTTTTGAATTTTGAAAGCATTATTTTGTGGATCATATTGATATATTATTTCGAGAAATAAAAATTCTTTGTGTTTTGATCCACTCACATTTTTATTAACCAACTAGTTTTGGCAACAACCTGTTACCCTCTTCAGGGTTCTATTCCATATTAGTAGACCATATCTTATCAAATGATTGCTCATTCTATTTTAAAGATGTGATAGAAATTTTACATTGTGATAATAGAACTAGTCAAATGAATAATTTAGAAGTTTTAGAAATAAAAAAAGCGGTTAAACAAAAATTAAATATAATTAACAATCAAATAAACTTAAGTCAAAGTCCCATTTTTAATATTTTTCCCATAAAACCAAACCCATGCTGGGAACAAAGTGAATGGTGCACTGAAATCAGTTATAGCAAATAAAAACCTGTCAGCGGAACCTAAACTAGCAGTGCACAACGGAGTCCTGGTTCCAACTCTAATATATGGAAGTGAAACATGGAGTTGGCAAAAGAAGGATGAAAGTAGACTGAATGCAGTTGAAATGCGATCTCTCAGAAGAATGTGCGACAAAACGATGTATGATAGTTGTACGAATAGTGAAATAAGGAAAAAATGCAAAGCTGAGATAAGCATTATCGATAAAATT
>NW_028280973.1:0-110000 GCF_059751285.1 Brachycentrus maculatus
CGCCTAACCTAACCTTAACCGTAACCTAACCCTCACCTAACCTAACCTAACTTACCTACCCTAACGTACCTTAACCTAACCCCCTTCCCTAACTAACCTAACCCTAACCTAACCTAACCTAACCTAACTAACCTAACCTAACCTAACCTAACCTAACCTAACCTAACCTAACCTAACCTAACCTAACCTAACCTAACCCTAACCTACCTAACCTAACCTAACCTAACCTAACCTACCTAACCTAACCTAACCTAACCTAACCTAACCTAACCTAACCTAACCTAACCTAACCTAACCTAACCTAACCTAACCTAACCTAACCTAACCTAACCTAACTAACCTAACCTAACCTAACCTAACCTAACCTAACCTAACCTAACCTAACCTAACCTAACCTAACCTAACCTAACCTAACCTAACCTAACCTAACCTAACCTAACCTAACCTAACCTAACCTAACCTAACCTAACCTAACCTAACCTAACCTAACCTAACCTAACCTAACCTAACCTAACCTAACCTAACCT
This sequence comes from Brachycentrus maculatus, assembly GCF_059751285.1. Taxonomy (NCBI): domain Eukaryota; kingdom Metazoa; phylum Arthropoda; class Insecta; order Trichoptera; family Brachycentridae; genus Brachycentrus; species Brachycentrus maculatus. The sequence continues at coordinate 528 of NW_028280973.1, forward strand.
AACCTAACCTAACCTAACCTAACCTAACCTAACCTAACCTAACCTAACCTAACCTAACCTAACCTAACCTAACCTAACCTAACCTAACCTAACCTAACCTAACCTAACCTAACCTAACCTAACCTAACCTAACCTAACCTAACCTAACCTAACCTAACCTAACCTAACCTAACCTAACCTAACCTAACCTAACCTAACCTAACCTAACCTAACCTAACCTAACCTAACCTAACCTAACCTAACCTAACCTAACCTAACCTAACCTAACCTAACCTAACCTAACCTAACCTAACCTAACCTAACCTAACCTAACCTAACCTAACCTAACCTAACCTAACCTAACCTAACCTAACCTAACCTAACCTAACCTAACCTAACCTAACCTAACCTAACCTAACCTAACCTAACCTAACCTAACCTAACCTAACCTAACCTAACCTAACCTAACCTAACCTAACCTAACCTAACCTAACCTAACCTAACCTAACCTAACCTAACCTAACCTAACCTAACCTAACCTAACCTAACCTAACCTAACCTAACCTAACCTAACCTAACCTAACCTAACCTAACCTAACCTAACCTAACCTAACCTAACCTAACCTAACCTAACCTAACCTAACCTAACCCAACCCAAGTCAAAGAAAAATGATGGTCAAAGAAAAAATGTCAAGGGTTTTGACCATTTTTCTTTGGAAAAATGTCAAGGGTCAAAGAAAAATGTCAAGGGTCAAAGAAAAATGTCAAGGGTCAAAGAAAAATGTCAAGGGTCAAAGAAAAATGTCAAGGGTCAAAGAAAAATGTCAAGGGTCAAAGAAAAATGTCAAGGGTCAAAGAAAAATGTCAAGGGTCAAAGAAAAATGTCAAGGGTCAAAGAAAAATGTCAAGGGTCAAAGAAAAATGTCAAGGGTCAAAGAAAAATGTCAAGGGTCAAAGAAAAATGTCAAGGGTCAAAGAAAAATGTCAAGGGTCAAAGAAAAATGTCAAGGGTCAAAGAAAAATGTCAAGGGTCAAAGAAAAATGTCAAGGGTCAAAGAAAAATGTCAAGGGTTAAAGAAAAATGTCAACGGTCAAAGAAAAATGTCAACGGTCAAAGAAAAATGTCAAGGGTCAAAGAAAAATGTCAAGGGTCAAGAAAAATGTCGAAGGTCAAAGAAAAATGTCAAAGGTCAAAGAATATTGTCAAAGGTCAACGGAAAATGTTAAAGGTAAAAGGAAAATGTCGAAGATCAAAGGGCCAAGATCAAAGGGCAAAGAGCAAAAAAATCAAAGTGCAAAGATCAAAAGGAAGAAGTTCAGATTTTTTAAGTTAAAATGTCTATTTCGCAAAGGCGAATACCAAAAAAGGTTAAATTAAATTATTTACATAAGAACGTAAGTAAACACGAAATTTGTCAAAAATCAAACAGAAAATATCAATAAATAAACAGCAAGAAGAAACTCAACAAAACTCTTATCTTGTACGCAAAGAATAAACTAAATAAGTAGCGAAAAATTAACGAAGAACAAAAAAATAATTAAATGAATTAAACATACCATTTTATGAAGATATTTTGTCACCTGTAGACGAATAGTCGCCAACTACGTATCGATGAATGGTAGAAGAAATCTGCTTTCTGCTTTCTACCGGTAGACAGGTGGCGGTAGTGTGCCTGAAATGAACAAGTGAGAAGAATTCATTATTTTTTACTATTGTCGTTGATCGAAAAACATATGATTTTATAGTCTATGGAGAAATATGCGTGTGTGATTGGAGGACTCAAAGAGGCGAGGGAGGAGGAAAGTAGAAGACTTGTCCTGTAAGGGGAAACGTCAGGGACTTAAAAAAAAAAAAAAAAAAAAAAAAAAACCCTACATTCATCAATGCTTTATTGCTGTTGCTGTTGCTGTTGCTGTTGCTGTTACTTTTACTTTTTTTACTTTTACTTTTACTATTTTGGTTTGTACGTGTATTAATTGATTATAGGATGATGAAAAATATCGACCGCCCACAAAAATATGCTTTGTGAAAAAAAATACTTGTTGATTGTGTTATTTATGCGTGTAGATTTGTCATTAGTCGTTGGCAAGTTAATAAGTACCCGATGATGGATGTATATACGTTAATACGTTTTTTATACGTATACGATACGGTATACGTATACGATGATGTATACGTTAGGTACATAAATCTCATGAACTCATATGAACTCATATTATGATGATACGTAATGACGTACGTGCAAAAAGGTCAAAGCAATGCGCAAAGACATGCAAAATTTACTTGCCATTTTCAACAATACTTGTTTTGCTCAGGATCGTTTTGTTGCTGACTTCATTTCTGTTTATCGGTCACTGACAGTTTCCTTTGACGCGTTGTTCTCCGTGTATATCGGTTTCTAAATAAGATTAAAAGTTTTGTTAGTTAATATACTGTATAAAAATAGGAAGGATCGATTTCTAACAATAATACTTTATTGATCCGTCGTATTGTTGTCATAATTTCCAATTAACTTTGACGTTTCAGAAAATGATAACCCCAAAACTTCCGCAGTTTGTTTTCACAGAAGAAATATCTCGATATTATCCTCCTCGCAATACCCCTGTTCCCGTGAACATTGTGTATTCTCTGTGTACGTTTCCTATTGCCGATCGAATCAAATCACTTTGAACAATCCCCCGATCCTAATCTTTTATATCCAACCATGAGCTCTGCTGACGACCTCAACGCAAACATGAACGTCCACGTCTACGTGTGCAAATGTGTGTTCTCGTGAATTGCACGTGTGCTTGTACGTGTATGTGAACGTGTTAATGCACGTGTAAATGCACGTGTTAATGTACGTGTAAAGTTCAAAGGTAAAGTTAAGGCAAAGTTCAAAGTTCAAAGGTTTTGACCTTTGGTTCAAAGGTAAAGTTCAAGTGTCAAAGTTCAAAGGCAATGTTCAAAGGTCAAAGTTCAAGTGTCAAAGTTCAAGTGTCAAAGTTCAAAGACAAAGTTCAAAGGTCAAAGTTCAAAGGTGAAATTCAGGTGTCAAAGTTCAAAAGTAAAGTTCAAGTGTCAAAGTTCAAAGGCAAAGTTCAAAGGTCAAAGTTAAAAAGTCAATGTTCAAAGGCCTAGTTCAAAGGTCAAAGTTCAATGGTCAAAGTTCAAAGTTCAACGTTCAAAATTCACACGTCCTCTGACGACCTTTGCCGAAGATCAAATGTCAAAATTGTTTCTCTAAATTGCACGTGTGCGTCCAGGTGAAATTGGCCGTGATCTTGCACGTGTATTTGCACGGATAATTGCACGTGTAATTGCCCGTGTAATTGCACGTGTACTACAGGTGTATTCGCACGTGTACTACACGTGTATTTGCACGTGTAATTGCACGTGTTTCGTACGTGTAAATGCACGTGTAAATACAAAATTTATTGCACGTATAAATGCACGTGTAAATGCATGTGTAAGTGCACTTGTAAATGGACGTGTTAATACACGTGTTTTGTACGTGTAATTGCACGTGTAATAATTGCACGTGTAATTTCACGTGTAATTGCACGTGTAAATGCATGTGTAAGTGCACTTGTAAATGGACGTGTTAATACACGTGTTTTGTACGTGTAATTGCACGTGTAATAATTGCACGTGTAATTTCACGTGTAATTGCACGTGTATTGCATGTGTCATTGCACGTGTAAATGCACGTGTAATCGCACGTGTGATTGCACGTGTTTTTGCACGTGTAATTGCACGTGTTTTTTTTTTTGCACGTGTAATTGCACGTGTAGATGTACGTGTAAGTGCACGTGTATTTGCACGTGTAATTGCACGTGTGATTGCATTTGTTTTTGCACGTGTACTTGCAAGTGTTAATGCAGGTGTAATTGCACGTGTAAATACACATGTATTTGCGCGTGTAAATGCACGTGTTATTGCACGTGTAATTGCACGTGTATTGCACGTGTAATTGCACGTGTATTGCACGTGTAGATGTACGTGTTAGTGCACGTGTATTTGCACGTGTAATTGCACGTGTGATTCATTTGTTTTTGCACGTGTACTTGCAAGTGTTAATGCACGTGTAATTGCACGTGTATTTGCACGTGTAATTGCACGTGTAGATGCACGTGTAAGTGCACGTGTATTTGCACGTGTAATTGCACGTGTGATTGCATTTGTTTTTGCACGTGTACTTGCAAGTGTTGATGCACGTGTTATTGCACGTGTAAATACACGTGTATTTGCACGTGTAAATGCACGTGTATTTGCACGTGTAATTGCACGTGTAATTACATGTGTAATTGCACGTGTAACTGCACGTATAAGTGTACGCGTAAATGCACTTGTAAATGCACTTGTAAATGCACGTGTAAATGCAAGTGTAAATGCACGTGAAAATGCACGTGAAATGTACGTTTATTGCACGTGTAAATACATGTTTAACTGCAATTACACGTGCAAGTACACGTGCAATTACACGTGTCATTACCCGTGGGTTTACACGTGCGATTACACTTGCATTCACACGTGCAAATATACGTGCTATGACACGTGCAAATACACGTGCAAATATACATGCAATTACACGTGCAAATACACGTGAAATTACACGTGCAATTACACGTGCAAGTACATTTATAATGACACGTGCGATTACACGTACAATTACTCGTGGATTTACACGTGCAATTGCACGAGCAATTACACGCGCATTAACACGTGCAATATCACGTGCAATTACACGTGCGTTTACACGTGCAAGTACACGTGCGATTACACGTGTCATTACCCGTGGGTTTACACGTGCGATTACACGTGCAATTACACGTGTCATTACTCGTGGATTTACACGTGCGATTACACATGCATCCACACGTGCAATTACACGTGTTAATACACTTGCAATTACACGTGTCATACTCGTAGATTTACACGTGTATCCACACGTGCAATTACACGTGCGATTTACATGTGCGATTACACGTGCGATTACACGTGCATTCACATGTGCTAGTACACCTGCATATATAATTACACATTTGCATGTACGTGCAAATCCACGAAATTGAAAATGAACACACACTTGCACACGTAGACGTGGACGTGTCACGTTATGGTTGTCTCAGCAGAACTCGTGTTGGTTATAAAAGATGGGGATCGGTGGATTGTTTTGTGATCGGTGGACAGAGAGAGAGAGAGTTGACGAATAGAAAAATCTCGAAACATGACTGTAATCACTCTGGAAATGGCTCCAAAAGGAAACGTAAGAGAATACAGTGTTCACGGGAACAACGGAATAATATAATATAACGAGGATAATATTATCGAGAAACGTATTAAAATAAAAACCCGAAAACTTATTGATTGATTTAAAAAAAACCTTATTAATCATTGCTTTATTGTTGTTATTGTTAATTATTGGTTGATTTAATTGGTTTGTACGTGTATTGGTTGATATAATAGGATAATGAAAAATATCAACCGCCTAAATGAAAATGTTTTGTAAAAAAATCTTGTTGATATGTTATTTATGCGTGTAGGCTTGATGGTATTTTTACGTTGCATTCGTCGTTAGCGAATATGATTTGATGATTCATTTTACCTAGCACCCGATGATGGATGTATATACGTTAATACATTACATGTACGTAATAGACGCCATCGTATATACGTTATATCCATATGTTAGGTACATAAATCGAAATGAATGAACTTATATTACGATTGTTATAAGGACGAACGTGCAAAAAGGTCAAAGCAACATTGCAAAGACATGCAAAATTTACTTGCCATTTTTAGTAATACTTGTTTTACTCAGGATCATTTTGCTGCTGACTTCATTTGTGTTTATCGAATGTCACTGACAGCTCCTTTTGACGCGTTGTTTTCTCAGTGTAAAAGTTTCTGAAATATTAAAAATTTTGTTAATATAAAGTATATATTGTATAAAAAAGGAAGAATCGGTTTCTAACACATACATTATTGATCCGTCGTCTCGATATTCGTTGTCATTATTTCCAATCTACTTTGACGTTTCAGAAAACGATAACCTCAAAACTCCCAAAGAAAAATTGTTTCCACAGAAAAATACCTTTCTCGATTATATTATCCTCGCAACTCTGTTCCGTTGTTCCGTGAATACAATGTCTCTTACGTTTCCTTTTGGAGTCATTTGGAGTGATTACAGTCATGTTCGAGATTTTTCTATTCGTCAAATCTCTGAACATTCCACCGATCCCCATCTTTTATAACCAACATGAGTTCTGCTGATAACCATAACGTGACACGTCCACGTCTACGTGTGCAAGTGTGTGTTCATTTTCAATTTCGTGGATTTGCACGTACATGCACGTGTAACTGCACGTGTTAATTCACGTGTAACCGCACGTGTACTTGCACGTGTACTTGCACGTGTAATTGCACGTGTAATCGCACGTGTAAATCCACGAATTATGACACTTGTAATTGCACGTGTAATTACACGTGTGAATACACGTGTAAATCCACGAGTTATGACACGTGTAATTGCACGTGATATTTCACGTGTAATTGCACGTGTAATCGCACGTGTAATCGCACGCGTAATTGCACGTGTAATTGCACGTATTTTTGCACGTGTAATTGCACGTACGTTGCATTTTAACTATGACCTTTGACCTGTGAACTGAGACATTTGAACTTTGACCTTTGTCCTTAAAATTAATACATTTTTACTTTATCTTTTGAAATTAGACATTTGAACTATACCTTTGAAATTAGACATTTGAACATTGAACTTAGACATTTGAACTTTGACCTTTGAACTTAGATATTTGAATTTTGATCTTTGAAATTAGACATTTGACCTTTGACCTTTGAAGTATGACATTTTAACATTGACCTTTGAACTTTGACCTTTGACCTTTGACCTTTGATATGAAGAATAAGAAGAAATGAAGATGAAGACGGAGATGCAGATGAAGAAAAAGATTAAATGAAAATGAAGACAGAGATCAAGACGGAGATCAAGACGGCGATGAAGACGGAGATGAAGACGGTGACGGAGATGGAGATGAAGATGGAGATGGAAGATGATATGATGAATTAGATGAATTAGATGAAATAAAGATGAAGACGGAGATGGAGAAGAACACGGAGATGAAAACGGAGATGATGACGGAGATGAAGGCGAAAATGGAAATGAACACGGAGATGAAGACGGAGATGAAAACGGAGATGAACATGGAGATGAACACGGAGATGTACACGGAGATGGAGATAAAGGCAAAAATGAACACCGAGATGAAGACGGAGATGGAGATGAAAACAGAGATGAACACGGAGATGAACACGGAGATGAACACGGAGATGAAAACGGAGATGTTGACGGAGATGAACACGGAGATGAACACGGAGATGAACACGGAGATGAACACGGAGATGAACACGGAGATGAAAAAGGAGGTGAAAACGGAGATGTAAACGAAGATGATGATGGAGATGAAGACGGAGATGGAGAAGAACACGGAGATGAAAACGAAGATGATGACGGAGATGAACACGGAAATAAACACGGAGATGAAGATGAAGATGAAGACGGAGATGAAGACGGAGATGGAGACGAAGATAGAGATGAATACGGAGATGAACACGAAGATGAAAACGTAGATAAACACGGATATGAACACGAAGATAAAGATGAACACCGAGAGGAGAACGGAGATGATGACGGAGATGAACACGTAGATGAAAACGAAGATGTAGAAGGAGATGAACACGGAGATGAACACGGAGATGAACATGGAGATGAACACGGAGATGAACACGGAGATGAAAACGGAGGTGAAAACGGAGATAAACACCGAGATGAGAACGGAGATGATGACGGAGATGAACACGGAGATGAAAACGGAGATGAACAAGGAGATGAACACGGAGATGAACATGGATATACACCCAGAGAAGAACACGGAGATGAACACGGAGATGAAGACGGAGATGAAAAGGGAGATGAACACTGAGATGAACACGGAGATGAACACGGAGATGAACACGGAGATGAACACTGAGATGAAAACGGAGATGAACACTGTGATGAACACGGAGATGAACACGGAGATGAACACGGAGATGAACACGGAGATGAAAACGGAGATGAACACGGAGATGAACACGGAGATGAAAACGGAGGTGAAAACGGAGATAAACACCGAGATGAGAACGGAGATGATGACGGGGATGAACACGGAGATGAAAACGGAGATGAACACGGAGATGAACACGGAGATGAACATGGATATACACCCAGAGATGAACACGGAGATGAACACGGAGATGAAAAGGGAGATGAACATGGAGATGAAAACGGATGATCACGGAGATGAAAATGGAGATCAAAACGGAGATGAACACAGAGATGAACTCGAAGATGAACACGGAGATGAATACGGAGATGAAAACGGAGATGAACACTGAGATGAAAACGGAGATGAACACGGAGATGAACACGGAGATGAACACTGAGATGAAAACGGAGATGAACATGGAGATGAGGACGGAGATGAACACGGAGATGAAGACGGAGATGAAAATGGAGATGAACACGGAGATGAACACTGAGATGAAAACGGAGATGAACATGGAGATGAGGACGGAGATGAACACGGAGATGAAGACGGAGATGAATATGGAGATGAAAACGGAGATGAAAACGGAGATGAACACGGAGATGAACACGGAGATGAACACTGAGATGAACATGGATATAAACACGGTGATGAAAACGGATGATCACGGAGATGAAAATGGAGATGAAAACGGAGATGAACACGGAGATGAACACAGAGATGAACTCGAAGATGAACACGGAGATGAATACAGAGATGAAAACGGAGATGAACACGGAGATGAAAACGGAGATGAAAACGGGGATGAACACGGAGATGAACATGGATATACACCCAGAGATGAACACGGAGATGAACACGGAGAAGAAGACGGAGATGAAAAGGGAGATGTAATCGAAGATGATGATGGAGATGAAGACGGAGATGGAGAAGAACACGGAGATGAAAACGAAGATGATGACGGAGATGAACACGGAAATAAACACGGAGATGAACATGGATATTAACACGGAGATGAACACGGAGATGACCACGGAGATGAACATGGATATTAACACGGAGATGAAAACGGATGATCACGGAGATGAAAATGGAGATGAAAACGGAGATGAAAACGGAGATGAACACTGAGATGAACACGGAGATGAACACTGAGATGAAAACGGATATGAACACGGAGATGAAAACGGAGATGTTGACGGAGATGAACACGGAGATGAACACGGAGATGAACACGGAGATGAAAAAGGAGGTGAAAACGGAGATGTAAACGAAGATGATGATGGAGATGAAGACGGAGATGGAGAAGAACACGGAGATGAAAACGAAGATGTTGACGGAGATGAACACGGAGATGAACACGGAGATGAACACGGAGATGAAAAAGGAGGTGAAAACGGAGATGTAAACGAAGATGATGATGGAGATGAAGACGGAGATGGAGAAGAACACGGAGATGAAAACGAAGATGATGACGGAGATGAACACGGAAATAAACACGGAGATGAAGATGAAGATGAAGACGGAGATGAAGACGGAGATGGAGACGAAGATAGAGATGAATACGGAGATGAACACGAAGATGAAAACGTAGATAAACACGGATATGAACACGAAGATAAAGATGAACACCGAGAGGAGAACGGAGATGATGACGGAGATGAACACGTAGATGAAAACGAAGATGTAGAAGGAGATGAACACGGAGATGAACACGGAGATGAACATGGAGATGAACACGGAGATGAACACGGAGATGAAAACGGAGGTGAAAACGGAGATAAACACCGAGATGAGAACGGAGATGATGACGGAGATGAACACGGAGATGAAAACGGAGATGAACAAGGAGATGAACACGGAGATGAACATGGATATACACCCAGAGAAGAACACGGAGATGAACACGGAGATGAAGACGGAGATGAAAAGGGAGATGAACACTGAGATGAACACGGAGATGAACACGGAGATGAACACGGAGATGAACACTGAGATGAAAACGGAGATGAACACTGTGATGAACACGGAGATGAACACGGAGATGAACACGGAGATGAACACGGAGATGAAAACGGAGATGAACACGGAGATGAACACGGAGATGAAAACGGAGGTGAAAACGGAGATAAACACCGAGATGAGAACGGAGATGATGACGGAGATGAACACGGAGATGAAAACGGAGATGAACACGGAGATGAACACGGAGATGAACATGGATATACACCCAGAGATGAACACGGAGATGAACACGGAGATGAAAAGGGAGATGAACATGGAGATGAAAACGGAGGATCACGGAGATGAAAATGGAGATCAAAACGGAGATGAACACAGAGATGAACTCGAAGATGAACACGGAGATGAATACGGAGATGAAAACGGAGATGAAAACGGAGACGAACACTGAGATGAAAACGGAGATGAACACGGAGATGAAGACGGAGATGAAAATGGAGATGAACACGGAGATGAACACTGAGATGAAAACGGAGATGAACATGGAGATGAGGACGGAGATGAACACGGAGATGAAGACGGAGATGAATATGGAGATGAAAACGGAGATGAAAACGGAGATGAACACGGAGATGAACACGGAGATGAACACTGAGATGAACATGGATATAAACACGGTGATGAAAACGGATGATCACGGAGATGAAAATGGAGATGAAAACGGAGATGAACACGGAGATGAACACAGAGATGAACTCGAAGATGAACACGGAGATGAATACAGAGATGAAAACGGAGATGAACACGGAGATGAAAACGGAGATGAAAACGGGGATGAACACGGAGATGAACATGGATATACACCCAGAGATGAACACGGAGATGAACACGGAGATGAAGACGGAGATGAAAAGGGAGATGTAATCGAAGATGATGATGGAGATGAAGACGGAGATGGAGAAGAACACGGAGATGAAAACGAAGATGATGACGGAGATGAACACGGAAATAAACACGGAGATGAACATGGATATTAACACGGAGATGAACACGGAGATGACCACGGAGATGAACATGGATATTAACACGGAGATGAAAACGGATGATCACGGAGATGAAAATGGAGATGAAAACGGAGATGAACACGGAGATGAACACAGAGATGAACTCGAAGATGAACACGGAGATGAACACGGAGATGAAAACGGAGATGAAAACGGAGATGAACACTGAGATGAACACGGAGATGAACACGGAGATGAAAAGGGAGATGAACATGGAGATGAAAACGGATGATCACGGAGATGAAAATGGAGATCAAAACGGAGATGAACACAGAGATGAACTCGAAGATGAACACGGAGATGAATACGGAGATGAAAACGGAGATGAACACTGAGATGAAAACGGAGATGAACACGGAGATGAACACGGAGATGAACACTGAGATGAAAACGGAGATGAACATGGAGATGAGGACGGAGATGAACACGGAGATGAAGACGGAGATGAAAATGGAGATGAACACGGAGATGAACACTGAGATGAAAACGGAGATGAACATGGAGATGAGGACGGAGATGAACACGGAGATGAAGACGGAGATGAATATGGAGATGAAAACGGAGATGAAAACGGAGATGAACACGGAGATGAACACGGAGATGAACACTGAGATGAACATGGATATAAACACGGTGATGAAAACGGATGATCACGGAGATGAAAATGGAGATGAAAACGGAGATGAACACGGAGATGAACACAGAGATGAACTCGAAGATGAACACGGAGATGAATACAGAGATGAAAACGGAGATGAACACGGAGATGAAAACGGAGATGAAAACGGGGATGAACACGGAGATGAACACTGAGATGAAAACGGAGATGAACACTGTGATGAACACGGAGATGAACACGGAGATGAACACGGAGATGAAAACGGAGATGAAAACGGAGATGAACACGGAGATGAACACTGAGATGAAAACGGAGATGAACACTGTGATGAACACGGAGATGAACACGGAGATGAACACGGAGATGAACACGGAGATGAAAACGGAGATGAACACGGAGATGAACACGGAGATGAAAACGGAGGTGAAAACGGAGATAAACACCGAGATGAGAACGGAGATGATGACGGAGATGAACACGGAGATGAACACAGAGATGAACTCGAAGATGAACACGGAGATGAACACGGAGATAAAAACGGAGATGAAAACGGAGATGAACACTGAGATGAACACGGAGATGAACACTGAGATGAAAACGGATATGAACACGGAGATGAAAACGGAGATGAACACGGAAATGAACACTGAGATGAACACGGAGATGAACACTGACATGAAAACATGGATATACTCCCAGAGATGAACACGGAGATGAAAACGGAGATGAACATGGAGATGAGGACGGAGATGAACACGGAGATGAAGACGGAGATGAAAATGGAGATGAACACGGAGATGAACACTGAGATGAAAACGGAGATGAACACGGAGATGAAAACGGAGATGAAAACGGAGATGAACACGGAGATGAAAACGGATATGAACACGGAGATGAACATGGATATAAACACGGTGATGAAAACGGATGATCACGGAGATGAAAATGGAGATGAAAACGGAGATGAACACGGAGATGAAAACGGGGATGAACACGGAGATGAACATGGATATACACCCAGAGATGAACACGGAGATGAACACGGAGATGAAGACGGAGATGAAAAGAGAGATGAACATGGAGATGAAAACGGAGATGTTGACGGAGATGAACACGGAGATGAACACGGAGATGAACACGGAGATGAAAAAGGAGGTGAAAACGGAGATGTAATCGAAGATGATGATGGAGATGAAGACGGAGATGGAGAAGAACACGGAGATGAAAACGAAGATGATGACGGAGATGAACACGGAAATAAACACGGAGATGAACATGGATATTAACACGGAGATGAACACGGAGATGACCACGGAGATGAACATGGATATTAACACGGAGATGAAAACGGATGATCACGGAGATGAAAATGGAGATGAAAACGGAGATGAACACGGAGATGAACACAGAGATGAACTCGAAGATGAACACGGAGATGAACACGGAGATGAAAACGGAGATGAAAACGGAGATGAACACTGAGATGAACACGGAGATGAACACTGAGATGAAAACGGATATGAACACGGAGATGAAAACGGAGATGAACACGGAAATGAACACTGAGATGAACACGGAGATGAACACGGAGATGAACACGGAGATGAACACTGACATGAAAACGGAGATGAACACGGAGATGAAAACGGAGATGAAAACGGGGATGAACACGGAGATGAAAACGGAGGTGAAAACGGAGATGTAATCGAAGATGATGATGGAGATGAAGACGGAGATGGAGAAGAACACGGAGATGAAAACGAAGATGATGACGGAGATGAACACGGAAATAAACACGGAGATGAACATGGATATTAACACGGAGATGAACACGGAGATGACCACGGAGATGAACATGGATATTAACACGGAGATGAAAACGGATGATCACGGAGATGAACACAGAGATGAACTCGAAGATGAACACGGAGATGAACACGGAGATGAAAACGGAGATGAAAACGGAGATGAACACTGAGATGAACACGGAGATGAACACTGAGATGAAAACGGATATGAACACGGAGATGAACATGGAGATGAGGACGGAGATGAACACGGAGATGAAGACGGAGATGAAAATGGAGATGAACACGGAGATGAACACTGAGATGAAAACGGAGATGAACACGGAGATGAAAACGGAGATGAAAACGGAGATGAACACGGAGATGAAAACGGAGGTGAAAACGGAGATGTAATCGAAGATGATGATGGAGATGAAGACGGAGATGGAGAAGAACACGGAGATGAAAACGAAGATGATGACGGAGATGAACACGGAAATAAACACGGAGATGAACATGGATATTAACACGGAGATGAACACGGAGATGACCACGGAGATGAACATGGATATTAACACGGAGATGAAAACGGATGATCACGGAGATGAACACAGAGATGAACTCGAAGATGAACACGGAGATGAACACGGAGATGAAAACGGAGATGAAAACGGAGATGAACACTGAGATGAACACGGAGATGAACACTGAGATGAAAACGGATATGAACACGGAGATGAAAACGGAGATGAACACGGAAATGAACACGAAGATGAAGATGTAGATGAACACGGAGATGAACACGGAGATGAAGACGGAGATGAACACGGAGATGAACACGGAAATGAAGATGTAGATGAAGACGGAGATGAAGACGGATATGAACACTGAGATGAACACGGAGATGAACACGGAGATGAAGATGTAGATGGAGACGGAGATGAAGACGGAGATGAAGATGAATACGGAGATCACCACGGAGATGAACACGGAGATGAACACTGAGATGAACATGGAGATGAACACGGAGATGAACACGGAGATGAACACGGAGATGAACACGGAGTTGAAAATGGAGACGGAGATGAAGACGGAGATGAAGATGAACACGGAGATGAGCACGGAGATGAACACGGTGATGAAGACAGAGATGAAGATGGAGATGAAAACGGAGATGAACACGGAGATGAACACGGAAATGAAGATGTAGATGAAGCCGGAGATTAAGACGGAGATGAAAACGGAGATGAACAAGGAGATGAACGCGGATATGAAGACGGAGATGAACACGGAGATGAAGACGGAGATGATCACGGAGATGAACACGGAGATGATCACGGAGATGAACACGGAGATGAACACGGAGATCAAGACAGATATGAAGATGGAGATGAACACGGATATGAACACTGAGATGAAGACGGAGATGAATACGGAGATGATGACGGAGATGAACACGGAGATGAACACGGAGATGAAAATGGAGATGAAGATGGAGATGAACATGTAGATAAACACGGAGATGAAGACGGATATGGAGATTAACACGGAGATGAATACGGAGATGAACACGGAGATGAACACGGAAATGGAGATGAACACCGAGATGAAAACGGAGATGAACACGTAGATGAACATGGAGATGAACACGGAAATGGAGATGAACACCGAGATAAAAACGGAGATGATGACGGAGATGAACACGTAGATGAACATGGAGATGAACACGAAAATGAACACGGAGATGGAGACGGAGATGAAGACGGAGATGGAGATGAAGACGGAGATGGAAATAGAGATGAAGATGAAGAAGACGATGAAGATGAAGAGGATGATGAAGACGATGATGAAGACGGGGATGGAGACGGAGGTGAAGACGGAGATGAAGATTGAGATGGAGTTGAAAATGGAGATATAAGATAAATTGAACATTAAGGTAATTGAAGATGAAGACGATGATGTAGACGGAGATGAAGTAGTGAGTGAGATGAGATAGTCAAGTACTAGAACATTTTGATCACTTAAAGAGTCATCTTTATTTGATATTTTTTCTTTCTTTGATTTGACTTGAAGTCTTTCAAGCCGTACCAATGTTTTATGTCTGTAAAATAGGGATAATAATACTTTTATTAACGCGGTTTATATTTGACTGATGTAATGACGTGAAAACTGATGCATTTTATGTCGCGTGCCGATAGTAAAACAAAAGAAATTTAATATGAACTTAATACAATAGCAATAAAGCTCAAATTGACTACGTTTTAGTTAGAAAACGTTTGTATGGGAAAAAGAAAAGGGCCGTTTTAAGGGTTTTTCCGGCAATTATTCGAATTTTTCTCGCCGTAAAAACCATGCTTGAACTCCAACGAACATTTTTTTAAAAAATGGCCAAATTGGTCCAGGCGTTGTTGAGTTATGCGCTTACCAACACATTTTGCGATACATTTTTATATTATAGATTACACAAATATTCCCACTATTATTAATATTTTTAATATTATTAGTATTTATTTAATATTACCCTGGGCTGGTCCCTGAAGCGCAGGAGTGATCACCTTACCTTCATGTAAGTATTGATCAAGATGCAGTGCATAAAGGTAGGTTAGCTAGTTGCTCTTGTGCTAGGCACTTAATACTTCTAAATTCATAATATAAATACAGTCAAACTCGGTTAAAACGAGGATGAAAGGACCGACTGATTTTGCTTGTTATAATTGTTCCTCGTTATGTCAGAGAATGTTTTTTTTTTAAATACCTATCACATGAAGTTTTTTTATCTGGAACGGTCACATAACACAATATGTCACAATTGAAACAAAATTCATACAATTCACCCATTACACACATGTCATATTTTTCAGTCAATCCAGTTTTCCTATAAAAATGGAAAATCTCGTGCTGCTTAAGTACATACCATTGCAGCAGTTTGATTAAAATTCGTGCGATCACAGTTCCCGTATGTTTTTTTTTTTAATCCGTGATGTTTTTTTTTAATGCAGATAAAAATACAATATTGACACTGAGAATGACGAAAACTTTTTAAAAACTTCAATTTTAATTTCTACCTGTTCACGAGAGACGCTTTTTCTTATTAGTACATTTGTTGATAATTCGAGGGTTTGTTTTTAACTGACCTGCTCTAGAATTGATTTGACGTTCCCCACCTCGAAATGTTTTTTACTATGCAATGCCCATAGTAAGCATAGAACATACAAAATATGGAAACTATCGTAAAAATCCCCGAAACAAGCATGACGTTCGAAAACTATATGATAAGTTATTGTAACAAAGTAGGTCCTTACAGACATGACAAAGCTTTCAATTTGCAACATGCAATTAAAAACCTTTATGCGTGAAACCTTTTTTTACTGTCGGTGACAACACCAAATTAGTAATTAAGAGTCATAAACGTAATCCGATCCCGGCGGCAACGGTCTAATTGCCCGGTCGAATTTTATTGCTTAAGGTCGAAAATGTTTTAAAGCATTCAAATATTTTCAACATAAAAAAAGAGCAAATATCTTTTTGCTCCCTATAAGCCGAGGAGTTCCTCGTTATAACCGTGAATAAATGTATGGAGAAAATCAGAAACCAAAATGTCAACGAATGTTTCCTCGCTATAACCGTGCTCGTAATAACCGAGTTCGACTGTATGCGATAAAAAAATATTTGCTCACTGTTCGGTATTTATTTGGAAACGACCTGGCAACCCTGCTTACAAGTTTTCTCGTTACTGTTGGAGTTCTAACTAAAACAAGAATGACTCGGATGTCGCCTTTGAAGTATATGTCACTTAACACGTGCTGATGAAATTTAAAATCTGCGGATAAATGTAAGACTAGCATTTAATGAAGTTCTATAGGAACCAACATGCGTGGTATTTTATTCAGTTTTAGATGAATGAGTTGATACCACATATAGATTGGATCAAACGCCGAACAACGAAGTCGGAGCTTAGCTAGTGTCCGCATGCCGCGTGCGACATGCGACTGAAATTTAACACATGGAAAATCTTTGTTTCACACCGACAATTTTACAAAAATCAGATGTTTAAATCAATTTTTAGATCAACACAAAACACAATAATAATAGGAATATACAATGCATATACATTTTTTATAAATTAAATTATTATAATCACACAATTCACACATGGGTATCTTATAAATAATTATTTGTAATCAATTCCTTAAAATGTTTATATTGTCCGATTTGAATATAATAAATAACAAATTTTAAAAAAACACTAAGTAATACATTATCTTAATATCCACATTAAACATTTAAAAAACAAATAAATTAGAAAAAATTAAAAAATGATGAAGACATAGAAAGGAGAGTGAATGTTGGGAACAAAGTGAACGGTGCACTGAAATCAGTTATAGCAAATTAAAACCTATCAGCGGAAGCTCAACTGGCAGTGCACAACGGAGTCCTGGTTCCAACTCTAATGTATGGAAGTGAAACATGGAGTTGGCAAAAGAAGGATGAAAGTAGACTGAATGCAGTCGAAATGCGATCTCTCAAAAGAATGTGCGACAAAATGATGTATGATAGATGTGCGAATGGTAAAATAGGGAAGTAATGCAAAGCTGAGATAAGCATTATCGATAAAATTAAGAAAGGTGTGTTGAGATGGTTTGGACATGTAGAACGAATGAGAGAGGAAAGAACGGTAAAACAAATTTTTGAGGCGAATGTAAGTGGAAAAAGGAGCAGAGGAAGACCGAGAAAAACATGGCACGATCAGGTATGCCAAATACTTGAAAGTGGTCAGGTTAGGAGTCGAAACAATCGGCGGGTATGTATGAGGAGATGCATGAACGTGGAAGAGACGAAGAATGTTTGCAAAGACAGAGTGGTGTGGCGTTCTATTCTCTCTGCCTACCCCTGCAGGGAAGCGGCGTGATGGTTAGTTAGTTAGTTAAAACAAATAATATTACTATAATAAAATACAATGCACATTCTTTTTTATTACAAGTTTTACGAATATAATATATCAGATGAAAAAATAATTTGACGTGAAAGTTCCTTTCACGATTGAATAAGGAAGCTGATGATCGTGTAATATAAATTTGTCAAAATAAATATTGTTTACAAAACACGACATCCGGCATCCGTGCACGATCCGCGTACACTCCTGAAGGGTAATAATGACCAAAGTGCAGAAAAACAAGCACTAACGCGTATTAAAAATGCGTGCGAGTATAGATCACATAGGCAAACATTTTTGAGGTTATTAGGTTGAATTTCGTATGACACATATTTAGGATTTTGCAAAAACCGTAAATAATATCTCCAACATTTGGGAAGAAAAATAAATTAAGCTAGGGGAGACCACAGAAAAAGATAAAAACATTGCCTCGATCAAATCGAAAATACAAGGCACAGCATTGATCTTTTATACTTATTGACATATTTTACCATCCGGTTTCATTAAGGGTTATTTGTATTTAATGTTTATATGTAGTATATAATTTCGATGTATGCCGTATGGGCGTTTTGCTTGAGGGTAATGAAATAATAAATCATCTACAAATAGGTTGTCGGCGCCATTTCTTTTCCCCATCTATTTTTTTTTATTTCATTATTAATCTTTTAAAATCAAGTCTGTCGAAAAGAATTCAGAGTTGTTCTGCACTTATAATTTGACGACAGGAATGAAATGGCCCGTTTTTGTTGTTGTTGCGAAATATGTTATATGTATTAATATCATTACCGCACTGACCGGACATATCGCTCACTCCTTACAAGAACGTCATAAATCAAAAAACTTGATTTTTCAGAAGAACGTTTTTAAAGTTTAAAAATATAATACAATGTATCAAAAATAAATATCAAGGCACTTATTGAACTTTTTACTATGTAACAGATCTTTTTAGGTAAAACTTGAAGGTTTTTTCTCTGAATGAAAAATATTTAGCACATTTGAAAAAATTATTAAACAATACCTTTTCTTCAAAATGCAAAAGCTATATTTTTGCCCTGTAGCGGGTAAATATTAAGCTAAAAATATGCCCCTTTTGCTGGGATATAGTACATTTTCTGGGCATTCCGAACACATGCACAACTGAAAATTGTCGATTTTTGATTTACGACGTTCTTGAAAGGAGTGAGCGATATCTACCTGTAGTCTGTGGTAGGTGATCAATCTTTTCTCAGTATGTACGAGTGTGTATTGAATATTTATAGAAGTATGTATTATGTTAGAAAATAACTGATTATTTGAGTGACATTAATTGAATTCATTTTTTTAATCTAAAAATATTTTAACTTCAAATGCGATTAATGTAATACTTAAATATTTTGATAATGCATATTCTTAGATTTAGTATGAAAATACTCAATAGGTATTATATCTCGACGGCGTTTATTACGTTGTTGTAGTATAAAAGTAAGAATATCATACACAGATATTATTTGGAGAATTTGCTACTTACTTTACCTAAAACCACGAGAAAATTATGGATGGTGAGGCGTAAGCAGTCCGTAATTAAAAATTTAATCAAGTTGTGGTAGATGGGGGAAACTGTATACCTACACATGTATTTTTTGTATATGGTCGAGAATATTATTGATTTAACAATAATTATTTGATTTATAAAAATAAAATACACATAATATTAAGAGAATCAATATATTTATTTAAAAACATTATGTACGTACGTTCAAACACCGAAGATCTATGTATGTAAATAGTAACCACTGCGAAATTGTTTACTTCTATGTGCACCACATTGTAAAAATGTAAACATAATGTTTTTTTTGTTTTTGTAACATCTATGTAGTTTGTGATTGCTGAAAACAACACGAGCAAGGAATTAATTAATTAGCTAAAATACTTGTTACAACTAAAAAGCAAGCACTTTTTTGAAAGGGAATTATTTTTGTCCTCAAAACGGGACATCTACCAATTTTTACGTAATAGTATTTTTTCAAGAAAACGCGTATTCTTTCATAGTTTTTATGTATTAATAAAAAGAAAAGATATGTTGAAAAAGTAAATAAGAGGAATAAATCATATAAAAAAATTTGATGTTTTATATTTTTCTGATGAACGAATTCCTTAAGTATAAGTGGGTTTGCTTTTAAATAAGAATGGAATTATTGGCAGGATTTAAAAAAATCTTTACTAACTAACATCGCTTTAAGTACTCCGATGTAATTGTGTTTTTTCTGTCGTCCGCAACTTATTCATCTGTGAAGAGACTCTTTCTACGGGCGCATTCGTTCCGGGCAAGCATAAAATGAAACGGCTATACTACAAACTACCGTCGATTTTTTTGCATTTTTTTTTAAAAATTGTAACCGTGTGTTGCCCTTTTTTCGAAAACGGGACAAAAAGTTTTACTAGGGGACAACGGGACAGGCTATCTAAAACGGGACGGGAAAATTTATTCACATTTAAAAAAATCAATGAATCGAATTGCGTTGTTATTAATTATGTGTACCGTACCTAGATTTACATTACCTGGGGAGATGTGATTTGATGTGTGATAATGAAGAAATACATCCAGCGCCTGCAGATATATCCGAAGTTGAAGAAGAAGCTGTTTAAAAAAATGTAAATGTAAATAAACTACATTTTTCACATCTCATCAAAGATGAAGAAGAGTATGGAAGTCTAGGCATTTACGGGGCTGACGACCGTCATTGGCTGGTTTAAGTGATCACTTTACACTCGTGTAACATTCACCGATTCTACCTAATAATGGTTAAGATATCCTGGAGAGACCACATCTCGAACCACGAGGTATTGTACTACGAATAATCGAAGAAAGAAGGCACTACTCGCGACTATCGGTCCCGTGTTGTAGTTATATTGATATCAGTAGTGATTTTTTATCCATACTTTTGATTTACGAAAATTTATGAAAATTAAGAGGGAAGTGTATTTTTGTTGACAAAGTATTACAAAATACACCTAATGAAAGACAAATATTGATGAATAAAATAATTAAGAGCAAAGTGTATTTTTACTGAACAAAATATTGTATTACAAAAAATAAGTAGAATCAATATTTTAAAAAAACGACGTACAAAACACCCGTCCTTAGTGTGTTAAAACACAAATACGCAAAATTACACCGCGCTGCCTTCGACGATACAGATTGATTTTACCCTTTACAACGTTGCCAAATCTATGCAACAGCAAATATATTTTTTATAAATACTGTTTCTACTACATATATAAAGCGTAATGCGTTTTTATGTCGGTTGTGTACATTTTGATTTTTTTTCATGACCATGAATTTTTTTCTAGTTTCCAGTTGATGTTCTTACAATGATCACCGTGCCACGAGGACATGGGCTGTTCAACGCACGAGGATGTATATGTGTATATATATATATATATATATATATATATATATATATATATATATATATATATATATATATATATATATATATATATATATATATATATATATATATATATATATATATATATATATATATATATATATATATATATATATATATATATATATATATATATATATATATATATATATATATATATATATATATATATATATATATATATATATGGTTTATACTTTTTTGTTTAAAAAAAAGCCCTGTTTCTATGTAGAATCTTGTTTTATTTAAATATGTGTTGAGAACAGGAGGAATAATGAGCTAAATCATTGGCTTCTCAGAATTTGCCCATTGCTGGGAGGGAAGTCTTGTTAACTTTGGTTTAAAATAGATTTATATTATCCACTGACACTTCGTGATGGAATTGCATTTTTAATTTATTATTAGATTAAAACCAATATTTTTAGCTTTTCCACTTTTTTATTTGACCAGCGACCGGGTTTCGTCGTTACCGACATCATCAGACCAGTCTGATGATGTCGGTAACGACGAAACCCGGTCGCTGGTCAAATAAAAAAGTGGAAAAGCTAAAAATATTGGTTTTAATCTAATAATAAATTAACTTTGGTTTAGTTATGAACATTTGTTAGGTTAGGTAAGATTCCAGTATTTTTTGTAAAGCTAGATTAGGTTTGGTTTAATTTGGTTTAGTTAAGATTTGTTAGGTTGTGTTAAATTCTGATACCTTGAAGAAACCCATTTGACCAGGATGTTCTCGATGGCGGCCGTTGAGATTGGTTGGTTTGATTGCTCCTCCTCGTTGTCAGCTTCTCTTTGAGTTTCATCATGTTGCTGGACTACTAGTACTTGGCACTACAGTTGTCAGCTCTTCTTAGTGTTCTTGCACTCGAGTGTCCTCAGCTGCTTCTCCCGGCATCGGAATGCAGTCCGTGAGTGGCGTGATGGACGAACACAAATATCGTTGTGCGCAGCGTTCGTTATGAGAGGCATCACTGTAAATTAATAATAAAATAATTATTATTTGAGAAGAAAAAAATTCAATTGTATTTTAAGTTAATAATATAAATAAACAATTAAATTTAAATGGAAGTAATAGTTACAGTATTTAGCTACCGTGTTGGAGGTTCTGGGTTTGATTCCCTTGTAAAAATAAATATTAGTGATTTTACACTCTAATATTAATTTAATATTACCCTGGGCTGGCCCCTTAAGCGCAGGAGTTATCACCTTACACTCATGTAAGTGTTGATTAAGATAACACTGCAACATATAAACGCGGTGTTATCTTGATCGTTACACATGAAGGAAAGGTAATCAGCCCTCCGCATCAGGTATCAGTCCACTGTGATACCTGAAGCGTATCCTTGTATATTAAAAATAAGAAATGAAGAAATTAGGATCAAAACCAGAATAGCTAAAAAATAAAAAATAAAAAAAAGAATGTTAAAAAAGAAAATAAGAGAAATAAATAATACGATTATGAAAAAATTATGTTGTTTTATATTTTTGTGATGAACAAATTTTCTTGAGTATTTTATGAATTTCTTTAAGTGGGTTCGCTTTTATAAATTAGTTAGTCCTTGCACGTGACTCACCAGCCACCTACTGCAGCCATATGCACCGACATCAAGCTGGGATTTGTTCAGCAAAGTTGATTTTTTACACTTTTTATTGTTGTAAACCACCGTATGTTGTTCTTTTTTTGAAACCGGGACATTTCGACGTCCCGAAACTTTAAAACGGGACGTATGGTCACTTTATGCAACTCCCATCTAAAAAAAGTGTTTACATATTATAAGTTTTCTTATACAGTACAATCCCGATTTTCCGCGATGTATGTTGTAAAAAATCCCGTATGTTAATCCGAAAACATGAAGAAAATGTAGACAAATAGAATTTTAAAACTGCGCTTGTGTATACCTACTTGCTTAGTAAGGCGCACGTGTTGGCAGCGTGACTCGACTAGAGACGACTAACCTTATAAAACTTTTGCACTTGAAAAAATATTCTTTTGAGGTTGATATCACAAAGTATCGTATGGATTATATTGGGTAAGATCCGATCATTTAGCCGATCCGCATTAGGAAATCCTTACTCAAATACCGAAATAATAAATCTTTCGTCGAATAAATAGCACCGATAAGGCTGGAGAATTTTCATCGCAAATATTATGACTAAAAAATTATTTACAAAAAAACAGGTTATCAAAGTAATTCACAAATATTCTAAGCCATAAACTTCACATATAAGTGAGATACTGTTATATCACTGCGGACAATAAATGAGCTCGGCCGACGTACGTGTTTCGACATTATAAGTACTGTAACCGGCGTGGGTTACGTCACTTCCTCGCGTCACCAGAGACACCAGGCCGCGACTCGCCCTGATGGAGTCGCCTTCCGGGTCACAACGCCAGACTGGAGAAGTCTGGGCTTGAGGTGATGCTT
The DNA here is from genome assembly GCF_059751285.1 of Brachycentrus maculatus. Taxonomy (NCBI): domain Eukaryota; kingdom Metazoa; phylum Arthropoda; class Insecta; order Trichoptera; family Brachycentridae; genus Brachycentrus; species Brachycentrus maculatus. The sequence goes on from NW_028280973.1 coordinate 24,820, forward strand.
CGCGTCACGTCCAGTGATCAGCATCCTTGTCATCCTTCCAGAGTCATCCGGCCGCATCCATACTCGGGCGGAGACATCTGGCTGCGACTTGTCATCTAAGTCGCCTTGGTTTCCATATTACATTTGCCAGGCTGGCATCGCCTGGGCTTGAGTTGATGCTCCGCGTCACATCATGTGATCACCCGGCAGCATCCTTGTACGGCCAAAGTCATCCGGCCACATCCATAATCGGGCGGAGACGTTTGGCTGCGACTCGTCCTTCGTGAAGTCGCCTTGATTCCCCAGCATCCTTACCAGAGTCATCCGGCCGCAACCTTGTTCGGGCGGAGACGTCCGGCTACGACTTGTCCTAAGTCGCCTAAGTTCCGGAATTCTCACCGGAACCGCATGTGCCAGGCTGGCGTCGCCTGGGCTTCATTGATGCTCCGCGTCACATCCTTGTGATCACCCGGCAGCATCCTTGTACTGCCAGAGTCATCCAGCCGCAATCATTCGGGTGGAGACGTCTGGCTGCGACTTATCCTGAGTTTCCTAAGTCGCCTAAGCTCCGGTATTCTCACCAGAGCCGCAGGTGCCAAGCAAGCGTCGCTTGGGCTTGAAATGATGCTCCGCGTCACGTGCATAGTGATCACCAGCATCCTTGTTCGGCCAGAGTTGCCAGCCGCAATCGTTCGGGTGGAGACGTCTGGCTGCGACTTATCTTAGTTTCCTAAGTCGCCTAAGTTCCGGAATCCTCACCGGAACCGCAAGTGCCAGGCAAGCGTCGCCTGGGCTTGAATTGATGCTCCGCGTCACATCTTTGTGATCACCCGGCAGCATCCTTGCCAGAGTCGTCCGGCCGCAACCATTCGGGCGGAGACATCTGGCTGCGACTTGTCTTGAGTTTCCTAAGTCGCCTAAGCTCCGAACTTCCCGTCGGAACCGCATTACATATGCCAGGCTAGAATCGCCTGGGCTTAAAGTGATGCTCCGCGTCACGTGCTTGTGATCACCCGGCAGCATCCATGTGTGGCCATGAGTCATCCAGCCGCAATCATTCAGGTGGAGACATCTGGCCGCGACTTTTCCTTAATGTCGCCTTGGTTCCGAACTACCCGTCGGAACCGCATAAGTTTCCTGGCCGTCAGGCCACGACCCCTCTGCGAGTCGCATTGGTTCCGAACTACCCGTCGGAACTGCATAAGTTTCCTGGCCGTCAGGCCACGACCCTTCTGTGAGTCGCCTTGGTTCCGAACTTCCCGTCGGAACCGTATGAAGTGTGCTACCGGGCCGCGACTTGTCCGAGAGTCGCTCCGGATTTCCCATTGGAACCGCATCAGGCGGCAAATCGTCTCGAGCCCGCAGCGACCCCGCCTTCCCATGATTAGGCGGTTGCTGCGTGGTAGCCTTCGCTGTTCTTGCACGCGTATTCGCCGCGCGGCTTCTTTCCTTTGATACTCCCAAGGAGTCGATTGCGCACATTTGCGCCTGTAGTACTCCGTCCGCGGAGTCATTCCCCTTCACTTTGGGGCGTCCGTACGTGACCGGTCCCAGTGCGGTCACTATAGTCAGCTGACCGTCCCTTTGAAGCACTGGGGTGTCGATCGGGAACATTAGAGACGCGTTGTCGAGGCCGATAAGCAACTGCGGCTTGATAACGCCTCCGGTCTGCGCGAGCGCGCCACCTTCACGAACAAGATCCAAGTCCTTAATGGTCCTCGCCCTGATCTCGAATTCCCCGTTTTGTTCACTTTCCAAAGTCACCGTTACACGCTGTGACCTGTATGTGTTGCCTCGTCCACACGCGCCTTTGATTATCAGATTCTCGGCTATCCCTGTAGCACCAATTGCGCGGGCGACGCCCTCCTCCAGGAGGGTTACAGATGCAGCCTCGTCCATCAAGGCGAACACTTTTGCGGTCCCCCGTGGTCCCTTCAGAGTGATCGGCAACACTTTGAAGGTGACCGGGACCTCACCGTCATTTATCCACAACACCTGCGCACTGTCCACAGCGTCCTCACTTTCATCTTCCACAACACTGTCCGTGCGGAAGGAGTGCAGGATCCTATTGTGGTGTTTTCCGCATACATCACAACTTCTCGCTTCACAATTTGGCACCTTGTGCCCTGATTCCAAACACTGGTAACACAGTTTGGACGACCGCACAAAGTCCCAGCGGTCATCCACGGTTTTCTTCTCGAACCGTTTGCATCGGCGTATGTTATGCCCGTTGGCCTTACAAAATACGCATTCCTTATCACTTGTTGTGTCGCGCGTCGCAAACACGTGATACCTCGGCTCGACGCGTCGAGCGTTCTCGTGGCGGGCGGGCTCGGCGCACTTGTCGCGCTGACCCGCGCGCTCCTTGTCTCTGTTCCTCGCCACCATTCTGAACAGACCTCCGTGGCGCGTGATGCCGGCGGTGATCTCGTCAAGCCAAGCGGCGAGATCGTAGATACTGCTCCTCGTCTCGCGGCGGCGATCGCGGAACCAATCCCACCGGAGTTGCGTCGGCATCTTGGCAACCATCTCCGCTAGCAGCTGCGGGTTGTCGAAATAGCAAGCGTCCATCCCGTCCACGGTGGTGATGACGTTGCGTATCGAAACCGCAAAATCCACGACTGCTTCGTCCGCGGGGTGGTCGGCGAGACTCGGCATCCTCCGGGCGTCTTCCAGTATCTGCGCGATGATGAGTGTCGGGCTGCCGAAGGCGTCCTCCAGCGTCCGCAATATTTCCGACACGTTGCGCGGATACAGTAGCAGGCCTGCTACCATGTGACGCGCACGCCCTTCCAGTGCGCGCGCTAATCTTCCGATGTTGTCAGCGTCCCCTATCCCCCATCTCTCAGTAGATTGGAGATATGCCGCGTTGAAGCGGCGCCATTCCCTCGGGTCTCCGCTGAACTTGGGCAACTCCGGCGGCTGCCCCGACCATCGAAAGTAGTCCCCGCCTCGGGGTGAGGGCTCCGCGTAGATTCCTCTTCCGTCATCTCTGCGGTGCCGTTCGTCCGGTCGAGCTCTGTCGACCCATTCGCGTACCGGGTAGCGATCGCGTTCGTCCGGTGCGCGCCAACGCAAGCCAGAGGTTTCCATACGCCTCGGCTCCGCGTTGCCAGTAGGCGCCGGGCCATGTCCCCCGGGCGCTTCTCCTCTGTGGCCGGTCAGTTCGTCCCGCGATTCCCCAGCGAATCGCGTAGGTTCCGGATCCAACACCGGAACCGGTAGAGCTGCGGCCGATGTCCTGAAACCTGTTCTGGGCTGATTGGCGGCGTCGTCCTGCCGCGTTCGTAGGTGGGTGGATTGTTCGACACCCGGTATAACCTCCCCCCCTGGGGAGCTTACGTTAGCTGCTGTCCACTGTGACAGGAGCTCACGGAGTTGCTGGAACTGCCTCTCGCTGCTAGCGGCTAGCTCCGCCATCTGGCGGCGCAAGTCGCTACTCGCATCAGTTCGGACTGAACTGACCGAGTCCCGACCCTCCTCACGGCGCTGCTCTTCGGGCTCCATGGCGACGTTGCGTCCCGACCTCAGGGATGCAGGCATCGTAGCTGGAGACTGCGTTGAAGGATCCGGCTCGAAGGACCAAAATGTAACCGGCGTGGGTTACGTGCGATGACTCTCAAAAATGTACACGCCTGGCCTTCTTCGGAATCTCCCAACTATGCCACCGTTGTAAGGGGTGACGTTCCAGACGGCCCCGCCGTACCGAGTTACCGAGTAAGCTGGATACGGACGGAGGTGAATGGATGTATGAGCGGAAGAGCGGGCACTGGACCGACAAGTCAACCTCAATAGCCCTGATAAGGGCTTTCCGAAACTGGTCCGTGAATCGGTATAATGAGGCGAAGCGGTCCAGGCTGGCGGCGCGGCGAGTCGTCCAAGGAGCGGGAGCGGAGAAATGAAACACAGGTTTCAACAGTCACACCAGAACTAGTTTATTCTCTCAAAATGCGCCCTCTATATACCCGGCCGTGATCGCGTACCGCCCGACAGTGGGAAAGTACAGCCAATCAGCGGCCGGGGGAGAGAGACAGCCATATCTCTGTCTCTCTCTAATGGGCACCGGACGGGCTACACTTTCATACCGTACCGGTGCCGTTCCAACAGTTCGTTATTACATTACAATTTACAAGTTTATTTTATCAGTAATCTATTTATACAACTTAACATCTAGGCGCATTTAATATTAACATTGTCTTATTCTTTCTTATATCTAATACATTCTGTAAATACATGAGAAATCGGTAGAATCCATAGAGGCCCTTCTTCGGGCCGCATTCCGGCGGGCGACCGTTTCGCTCGCCGCTAGGCGCCTGGAATTCTTTTTCAGGGCCGCCGCACGGGGTGTGCGATCTGTCCGTAACAAGTACTATTGTGAAATATGTTATTTTTATAAAATATTTTTGATATAGAGAGAGAAAGAGAAATCTATAAAGAGTGTGATTCCTACCAAAGACAGACGCGGAGATGGACGAAGTGAAGCAGCGACCCAAGTCGCTGTTGGGCTTATCTATATGGTTTAGTTCGCTGTTTCAAAAATCGTCGCAACATCTTCGAGTCTACGGCTCGGTTAAACTCGGATAAACAAAATACGAACGCAAACATCCAACCGTGATCGTATTTTTTTTAGGATTGCATAGAAGATATTTATTTGTTTTTAGATTTTTTACTTCACTTTTTGTGTTAGTTTGGTGAGTACCACCATCTTATTCTTCTTCTTCTTCTTCTAGATACCTAGTTCGATTTTCCGCATAATTTACTACTAGCGAAATGAAATCGTTTTTACTTAACTTAGCCGGTGATCACGAAAATTTAAAAAAAGTGGGACATACGAGAAACTATCAAAATGAATTGATTACAATAATTATTATTACACCGTATTAACGTCAATATGATTTGAACTGTGAGAAAATAAAATTCAATATTCATCAATATGACTGATTTTGTTGTACTAAAGAATTAACTCCTATTTCATATTTAATCATCGAACATGGATGATTTAAATTATCACGAGCAGACAACGGTCTCATGTAGGAATAATGAGGATTCTTTTCTCGAGAATGCTGGAGTTACAAGTAACTACAAGAATGAATTATATCACCCTTGAAGTATACGTCACGTAACAAATTTAAAATCTGCTGCGGATAAATGTAAGATTAGCGCTTAATAAAAAGTTTTGTAGGGAGCACCATTTTATTTAGTTTTAGATGAACGAGTCAATACCGCATACAGATTAGATCAAACGCTTCGGCGTTATTCGTAACGAAGTCAGTGCTAGTTGCTAGTTGCTAGTTGCTAGTGTCCGCATGGAACATCGTTTAAAGCAATGTTTAGATCAACACCAAACATAATAATTATAATATGGGAACATACGATGTACATTCGTTTTTAAATTAAATTATTTTAATCACACAATAATAGACACACACGGGTATCTCAAGAATAATTATTTATAATCAATCACAAACGTTTTAAATACAAGTACAGAATTATGAACATAATATATCAGATGAAAACTTAATTGCACGTGAAAGGAAGATAATGATTGTGTCAAGTAAATTTGTCAAAATAAATACATATTACATACAAAACACGGCAACCGCGCATGACCGCGTACACTTGATGGGTAAGAATGACCTAATTGCAGAAAAACACTTAAGCGCGAATAAAAAATGCGCGCGAATATAGATAACATATGCGAACATTTTTGAAGTTTTAAGGTTGAATTTCGTATGACGCATTTAGAAATTTGCAAAAACAGTAAATAATATCTCCAAGATTTGGGAAGAAAAATAAATTAAGCTGGGAGAGACCACAGAAAAATGATAAAACATTGCCTGGATCGAAATTGAAAATACAAGGCACATATTTTACCATCCAGTTTTTTTTTCGCAATCTTCTTTTTATTCAGAATTTTACTGTTAATCTTTTAAAAGCAAATCTGTCGAAAAGAATTCCGAGTTGTTACGCATTTATATTTTAACGACAGGAATAAAATGGCCGGCGTTTTTGTTGCGAAATTAGATCTTAATTTATATATGAATATCATTCGTGCATTGACGGGACTTGTCTACCTGTAGTAGATGATCAATCTTTTCTCAGTATGTATGTATTGAATATTTACATATAGGGTGTGTAAGACAATAACTGATTATTTGAGTGACTAATTGGTTACATTATTTCATCTAAAAATATTTGAATTACAAATACGAAATCTGAAATGTAATATTTATATATTTTCATAACGCATTTTTATGCAGATTCTTAGATTTAGTACGGAAATACTCAATATACATATTATATCTCGATTTTTCGAAAGCATTTTTTACGTTGTATAGTATAAAAGTAAACATGTCATACACGTATATTATGAACAATTTGCAGTTTATTTTATCTAAAACTATGACAAGAGGAGGGAAACTGTATACTTATGTACCACACACGGATTGTTTGTACAATATATGGTCGGGAATATTATTCCCGTTATAATATTATTATAGTCGGACATAACGCCGAGTGAACGCGATCACAGTGAGCGCGCGGTTCTAACGTGAAAGCTAATTAGCGCTAACCAGTGAGCGCGCGAATGTGAAGCGGTTGATAAAAATAAAATACATATAATAAAACAGTATTAAGAGAATACATAATAATATACAGTGGAACCTCTCGTAATAAGTAATTCGCATAACGAGAAAAAATGTGAAAAAGTTGCTCCCTTAACGAGCGATATTTCGCATAACGAGTTATAGAGAAAGGACAAGTCTCCTTTTCACGACATTCACTTGTGAGCCGAGACCTTCGCGGCGCGGGAAGAGGAGCCTCACTTCTGTTTGGAAAAAAACTAGAGAGTGTTGTCGGATGTGATTTTGAAACAGTACCTGTGGAGTCTACAGTCAAGGAGATTATGTCATTGCCAATTATTTTGTGACTCGAGGTGGATAACAAGGATATTGAAAAGCTTGTGAAAGAGCACAGCCAAGAGCTGACCACCGAAGAGCTTATGGAGTTGCATCGGGTTCCACGGCCAGAAATTATGGAGGATTTATTAATTTCACAGATTGTTAATGGAGGAGGAGGAAAAAGCGGATCAACAATCTTTTAGCACAACAAGAGAAATGCCGAAAGCATGAGAATCTTTTATGTTTTAATGTATCGTACATTAAGAAGCATCATCCTAATTCCATATTAGGAGGAAGCTATTCGTGCAGCAAATTTATTCAATGATAATGATTTGAAGCGTCGCACAGTGCGTTATTTTGGCAATCTAGGGGTACTTTATTATTACGCTTAAAATATACCGGTTTTAGTAGGTTTTTGGATACTATCACTTATAAAATACATGATTGAGTGAACATTTTGTATTTATCTTATAGTATTTCTAGAAAGATATGATAAAATGGGAATTAAAACAACTTTCATGCTTTATGAAAAGAGGTCACAGTTAAATGTGTTTGTATTTACACTTAAATGTTTTGGCAGATATTAATATTATTTTAATATTTGTTGTAGATGCATATATGCATAAAACGTCATCACCTATGTTTGTAAAAGAAAGGTATATATTCGTATATGAGGCCAGGAATTATTTGAAAATGGAGAATATTCAAGTTATGTTTTATTCAGAATCACTATTATTTAAATATTCTTCTGATTCATTAAACTCATATTTTAAGTTCTGTTTGAATAGATAAACATGATCACATGGCATCGGATACTTTACCGTCTATCATACAAAATTCATCGTAAGCTTTACGTGCATTTTTATTTCATTCACAAGTATTTTTGTTGGAGAAAGTGTCGTAATTTCATCCAAATTTTTTTCTTTCATCAACTTCTGTAGTTATTGTGTTCGCCGTTTCTTTAATAAAAACCAATTAAATGGGGTGCCAATATCTAGTCGACAATGGTGCACGATTTTGCCAAATATATTTTTTGTTGTGTTTAACAGTTCCACTATAAGTATACATATTTGTATTGACATCATAGTAATACTAAACAATTTTTCGTCTGTATGATGGTCTTCTGAAAATTTTGTCGGTACCTATTTTGTCGGCACCATGACAGACCCACTTTAAAATTTTATTTTAAGTAATGTTTTTCGAGTAACAAAGAGTTTCAAGCACTTCTTCTTGAACCTTGGATAATCGCGCCCCAGTATGATCGTTAAGTGACTAAAGCGGAATTTCAGCTGAAATTTCGTTGATGGTGATTGCTGGAGAATTTCACAGATTCTTTCGCTTAGTAAGGTGGATATTGTTTCCTATTTATACCTATCATTTGTTGCCTTATGATATCATACTGATGGGTTTTTAGATTATTTTATAGGTAGTGCTTAATCCGCAGATAATTCGGCTTATTTTTTATTGAAATATTTTTTATTGTAAGGAAAGCAGAAGATAACTCTCTGATGAAGGCGGCAGAATCTCTTTTTCCAGTTTTTCTCAGTTTGATTACTGTGGCCAAGGACAACTCTTGTTGGGTTGTTAATTTAACATGATTTTGTATTTTTCGTTTTTTGACCTTCGATGCATACGATTCAAAAACCTTTCAAGGCCTACAAGGCTTACAAATTAAGCTATCTTCCAAAGTACTTCATAAAACTTGATTAAAAATATTAGAAAACATAAGATTTCCTTGAATAATCTATAAATAATTTGAACTCAAGAATTGTTTTCGAGATATACCCGATTTATTCCACTTTTGCCCAATTTTTTGACAAACACTTCTGATTTTTGTTTTAAAACTAGTCAAAATCTTAAATAACACTGAAAGCATATTAAATTGCTCCAAAATATATGCAATTATGGCTTCAACTCTCACGCGTTTCGAATCTACGACCCATATGTCAAAAATAGCCTGACGAGAAATTTACGTAGTCATTCTGAAATTGAGAAAAAAATGTATGGGTAAGGCAAGTTATGCAAAAAGTTATAATATATGCTAATAAGAATATAAGTTAAGCTTTTATAAAAATACTGTCATAGTACGGTATTTTAGGGTATCGCATACTAAAAGCCTAGTTATAATTGGAATAAACCAATTATAATTTATATTTACGAGCTATAAGTTCAACAAGACTTTGCAGGCTAATGAAATAATATTTACTCAAATAAAAACACGTACAATATACCTTGATAAATTAATATTATAAAAATATAATACAAATATTACACATACATAACACAAATTTATAATATGATGACTCAAGCGACTGATGCGCATTCGTTTAAAACCGCTCACCCCCAACGGCGCGCTGAAGCTCGGGTTTCCGATACGATTTTGTATTTTTCGGAATGATTTAATTTAAAAATAATTTAACAGTTTTGTAAAATGGTTTGTTTTCTATTGGAATAAAATATTTTTTTCAAAATATAAGCCATCGAAAAAAATAATAAAGTTCCGCTAGATTGCCAATATAACGCACCGTGCGTCGGCAAAAACAAATATCATATTTTACATTGATTTCTATGGGAAAAAATGTTTCGCTTAATGAGTGAGGTGCTGGAACGAACTATGCTCGTTATAAGAGGTTCCACTCTATTTATTTACAAACATTATGTACGTACGTTCAAATACCGAAAATCAACGTAATAGTAACCAATGCGAAATTGTTCACTTCCATGTGCACCAAGTTGCACAAAATGCAAAGAAAATGTTGTTTTTTGTAACATCCGGTGTGTGATTTCTGAAAAAAAATATAAACAACGAATAAATAAATTAGGTAAAACAGTTGTTACAACTAAAAAATAAACACTTATTTGAAAGGGAAAAAACGTGGTGAGCGTAAAATGTACTATAACTAAACTGACCATTATTTATGTTTGCCCTCAAAACGGGACATCTACCAATTTTTACGTAATAGTATGTATATAAAAAAACACATATTATTCCATAGTTTTATATATTAATAAAAAAGGAATGTTGATAAAGGAAATAAGAGGAATAAATAATATGAATATGAAAAAAGCATGTTGTTTTATTATTTATAAAGAGTCGGCGGTCTTTAGTCTTTGCACATGACTCACCAGCCACCTGCTGTAGCCATGTATGCACAGAAACCAAGCTAGGATTTGTTCAGCAAAGTTATATGAAATGGCTATACTTCAAAATATCGTCGATTTTTTTGCACTTTATTTTTAAATTGTTACCGTGTGTTGCTCTTTTCTGAAATTTCGACGTCCCGAAACTTTACTTGGGGACAACGGGACAAGCTATCTAAAAACGGGACGTATGGTCAGTTTAACTATAACTAAGATAACGTAATTCATTTTAAAAAGCTTATTGAAAAAAGATCACTTCATAGATGAGCCCACAAAATATACACATATCCAGTAAGGTTACAGAGAACCGCTTATGAACCGAATATATGATTTTTTTAAATGATATTTTTCAATTTGAAATAAAGTCATATCGATGTTCGAAATTTTTAACGTAATAACATGTTTTGCTGAAAACTCTGATTTTGTATTGAAAAATAAGTTTGTCTTCGAAATAAATGTATGGCTTTGAAAAGTTATTGAAATTCATATTTAAAAAAAAAACTATTTTCGAATATATTTAAAAAAAATGACAATACATACCTATACATATGTACAATACATCCTAAAAAATCGACATAAATCGGGGGTCATATACCATAGGAGTCGGCTATGGCAGTCGGTTATTGACGGTTATTGGCGCGTCTGGCATCTGAAAACATATAGCCATACTATACACAAAGACCTCACTTTGCCTCGTAGTACGTTCCAAAATATCGCGACGCAAATTGAAACAACGCAAAGTGAATTGCTATTTTCCTTTGGAAATCATATAAACATCAAAGATAGGTTACCGTATTTTTTATTCAGTCCTTAAATGTTAAAAAGAAGAGTATTTACTTAACAAAATAAAAGTAGAGCTTTATGAATTCATTTAAAAACATACAAAAATACTAGAAATTCAATAAAAAATTAAATATATATCCAAAAAATAAATAAATTATAAAATTATGTATACAGATTCTGAAGACGAGCTTGCGGCCATTGAAATCTCTTTTTTTTTCAAAAAAACTGTCTAAAGTTTGCTGAACAGCTTGTTTTTTTTATGTTGTGGTAAAGTTCCTTGTAACAATTAGTATAATTTGCTACCGCACGAGAATTTTAGCAGTTGTTTCGCTATCAGGATCGGTTTTTGAAAAAATCTCCATTGCTTCGTCAATTAGATTGATTGCTTTAGAAATTTGCTGCGAAGTTAAATTTTGACGCTTACTTATATTTAGCGAGCTGTCTTCTTCGTTAGCGATTTCCAAATCCAGTTGCATCAATTCCTCATTAGACATTTCTTGGTTATGAGAAGCTAACAATTCATATATGTCAATTTCCCCTCGATTCCCCGAAATCCAAACAAATTTTAAAATTACAGAACGGGAAATTACCTTTTAGAAATTTTAAAAATTATTCTCTGAATAATAATAAAAACAACGCAATTCGAAATAACAACGGCGCACAGCGAAAATGAGCCTTAATTCAGTAATGACGCAACTTCGAAAAAACGCAAAGTGAAACGACGCAAAGCGAGGTTTAAGTGTATTATTATTACAATAAAATACCTACACAATGTGTTTTCTAACAAATCGATCGAGTCTATTGATTTTTACGAGAAGAATTGAACGGTAAAATTAATTCAACGGTAAATTTAATTTGTTAGATTTGTAAATGGCTCGTTTAAATGCAAATCTGCTCAGGACCTTGTCCGAAAGGCGTGCAAGATGGATCGGCCATGTGATACGTCAAGAAGGTCTCTTGCATGCCATAATGGAGGGAATGACCGAGGGGACGCCCACGCCGAGACTACCTGGAGGACCTGTGCTGAGACTAGGACGTGCGCTACTCATCATATGCACATTTCAAAAGAGCCGCAAAAGACAGGGAAGAATGGAAGAGAAGAATAGAGGAAATTACTGCAAACCAATCCCAGGATTGAAACCAGAGAAGAAGAAATGCATTTTTGTCCGCTAATTAAAGAAAATATACTGGCATGTGCTCTGGATGCTCGCATACCTTGAAAGTTTGGTGTAAACTAAGTATCGCATTTCTATTACCCGCCAAGTTTATTTTTAAATTATTATATATATGTTAGTTTGGTGATTAAAATTTACCTCGCTTGGGTGAATGCAGCAGAGTGCCGAGCCTTATACAAATTATTACATTACAAATACTTATTACAAGAAATCTAGATCGCAAACACGACTATAATGACATTGTTCGTAAAGCCCAATATAGCTAATCGAATGTTTGTTTACAGTCACTTGGTTCATTCGTAAATATTAAAACAGCCATATGTATACATATACTCGTATACACATTGGCTGTTCAAAATGTCAAATTTTCTAATCACATACGCGCATGTTTTTATTTATCAATACAAATAAAATGTAAATGTTAGTTCGTTCAAAATCTTATATCTTCTAAAGTTGTTCACCGATTGGTTTAAAAATTTGACACAATGTTGCATTAGTGTTTTTACATATTCGTGACGGCTGTTTTTACTTGTGACATGGTAAAACATTTTTTTGAACAGATTTTATTAGTTCGTTGGCAGCGCCATCTAGTGAACGTAACATCTACGTACGGAATACTAAGCATTCACATCTAGTACATGAATAAAAATAGGTATAAATTCAATTACTCACTTTTTACTAAACTGCGATAAGTGACTTTCATCAAAATATAGACTTACGAAGTACATCTGACTTACAGTATTCTGCCATCGAAGGTTTGTTTTTTAAATATTGTATTTTATGAGGAAATTAATATGTAAGGTGTCATTCAGTAATATGGTTTTTATTTTAAACTTTTCTTACGGAATACGGGCACAATGTCTTCCAATTTTCCAAGAACAGGCGGAACAATCGGCGGGTATGTATGACGAGAAACATGAATGTGGAGGAGGCGAAGAATGTTTGCAAAGACATAGTGGTGTGACGTTCTGTACTCTCTGTCTATCCCTGCGAGGGAGCAGTGTGATGATTAGTTAACTAGGAAGTTACGTTGATTTAAAAAAAATACTTAATTTAGTAATGTACTTAAAGAGACAAAAAAATGTTAAATGGTTTTAAATTACTGTTATTAGTTTGTAATAGCTCCTACAATGTAAAACAAGAAAAAATGATGATCTCCATGTACATAATTATAGATCTTTTATAAGACTATGGAAGTCTGTCTGGAACTGCATTATCCGGAGAGGGATTTATCAAAACTTAATAGTTCTCGCGCAAACTGGGTGAGTCATTTCTAAATCATAAAATGAATAAAGTTTTCCCAATGAACTTGTCTCGAGCCCAGACCCAAATGTATGCAGCATTACGTGCTTTTATTCAGTAACGTATTTGAAGATTCTTTTAAGTTCAATTAAATACCATTGTAGAATACCGGACCATCGGTCCTTCCTTATACCTCTCAATTGTCATGCGCAGATTGAGGTCGAAGTTCCTATCAGTATTACTGAAGAGGTCGCGCATTTTAAAGTTATTTCCATCCTCTTGGGAATGATCTATTTTTATATTTTCCAGAAAAGGAGCCATCGAGATGTCTTCCGGAAACGAAGTTGTATTCGGGACTCTGGTCGCAGTTTCGGCCGTGTTGCTACACTTCACAGTGAGGAACTTGAGCTATCGGAAGAAGAGGAATATTCCTTCGCTGACTCCGATACCCGTAGTGGGGAACATCCAGTCGATTTGTCTCTGCGCCAGTCCACAGGTCAGTTCATGGAGAGCCTCCACAATTATTCCCGAAAAATCAACACGCCGATTCTCGGATTTTGGATACTGACCGAACCGTGTCTCCTTGTAAGCGATCCGGAGTCGATCTAAAACATTTTGGTGAAGGACTTCGACCACTTCGAGGATAGAGTCACGGGTAACAAGTCCAAAGGCGACCCGATCGGGACCAGCACCGTGTTTGCTCTGAAGCAGCCCCACTGGAAGAATATGAGGTCCAGGCTGTCGCACTTGTTTTCCAATGGAAAACTAAAACAGATGTCTCGGATGATGACGAAAAATGCGCAAAATATGGTGGACTTTATCGATACGCATAATGAGAACACAGGTAAGCAAAAAAACGAACACGAAGATTCACAATCTCCAGGCCACTGGACTACGAATCGACAACTACACGGACCTACGCATCTCTACCCAGCTCATAACTTTAGGGATTTACGACCCTGAGAGCGACGGAGCGGAGAAGTCACAGCCACACCTATACAGTCTAGTGGTGTGTTGGGCATACGCTGTTTGTGCGACACAGTTATTATAAAACGTGATGAATAATGTACAGCTAAACCCTTGTTAGGTTCTAGGGAAATGGACGCGAAAGACGCATGCGGTCGTTACACGGCAGACAACCTGGTGGGAGCTGCGCTCTGGCTGGACGGGCAGTGCTCGAGGACGAAGGAGACCCGAGAGGAAACGGACGAAGATGTTCCCAAGTTCAACAAGTTGGGAGAAAATATCACGGGCGCTCCTGCCCGACGCGTTTTAGAAATGAGCAAATTTTTTTTGTTCCCAGAAATCAGCCATCGGTTTGGGTAAGTGTGGCGCTTATTTTATCATATACTCTCAGCTTTTTTTTCTGAACCGTTTTAAATGATTTTTATTATTGCTCTTTTGGGAAGACCCCAAAAGAGATAGTCACTGTGGCGGGTAGAAACTGGCTGCAAGCAGCAACCCATCCGAGGAAATGGAAAGATAAGGAAAAGGTCAATATCCAGCAGTGGAGCACAGAGGGCTCATGGAGAAGAAGAAGGTAGTGCCCGATCTGGTTGTAGACTGAGCATAGTCGGTGTTCAATTTTAACTTTAACCGAGTCGAAGTCGATGTTGAAATCACCACTTATAATCATTTTGTCCAGTTCTTTTCCCAGCAATGCTGCACCTTCGATAGTGTAGGCCAATAAGACTTTGTGAATGAGTTCAATAATATCATTTACTCTTGCATTGTTCGATGTAGATGGCCACCATGATAATTATGTGACCATTTTCCAATTGACATTTCACTGCACAAATGTCACCAATTTCTGTACTCAGTGCGCCCAGTACATTGGCTCCATGTACATTTATATATAAATCTTTCAGATATGTACGAGTACGGAAGAGACAAAGATTATTTGCAAAGACAGCTCGGTGTGGCGTTCTGTTCTCTCTACCTACCCCTGCGGGAAAGCGGCTCGATGGTTGGTTGAGTTGAGTTGAATCGGGTTGTTTTCAGGTTCAAATTCTTTGGCGAGCCGGCCACCTCGGCCCTGCGGAGTATGTTCTGGGCGGCGGGGCGCCTGGGTAGGGAGCGGCTCCGCACTGCGGGGGGCGGGGGGGACCTGCTGGACGTGCTGCTGCAGCTCGAGGCTGACAGCACTCAACTGGACGGCCTCAGTAAATATACCGTAATATACATATCTCAACAAAAATGAAAAAGAATACGGTCTAAAAGAATAGTCTAGAAGGATAAGTCTCAATATTTACAAAGCTTACAACCTGTCGTACCCTGTAAATACCAAGACTCCCATATTCTTCTTCATCGATAGATGATAAATATCAATGCTTATACAGTATATCAATGTATAAAAAAATATATTATTTTTTGACATCTTATCAAAGATGAAGACTGGGCATAAAGGAAGTCTGGGCATTTACGGGGCTGACGACCGTCTTAGGCTGGTTTAAGTGATCACTTTACACACGTGTAACATTCACCAATTCTACCCATTATTGACAACCACACTACTCAAATTCTTGGAAGTTCTTTATATATTAACCAATTTAGAAACCTTGTTCTTGAATCACTAGAACTTCACTAGAGACATCTATTGGTGAGATGTAAAGAAGCTTTTTACTAAGCAGAAACTCTTATATTAGTATGTGAGGTCCGAATCCTGGATTACAATCACACACATGAGAAACGCCAGAAAATACCATTTTCATTTTTATTAATTTGACCAGATAATTTATTTACAACATTTTGAGTGTGTCCAAATACTTGTTCACAAAATCTGGATTGTCTCCAATTACAGGAGTTATTTTCATATTGTTTTTTGACATCTTATCAAAGATGAAGAAGAATATGGAAGTCTGGGCATTTACAGGATTTACAGGATTATATATAAATATGTATTCTCTACTCTGTCTTAGTCTTCATTACTGAGGGTAGTGACCCTTGTGGAAGCGATGACTCTTCTCCAGTTAACCCTTGACTGCGCTGAACATAGCGCTCCAACCACCTGAACTCCATTGGTCTATCGTGTGGGGAATCTTCCATATACCAATACCAGAAACAAATACTAAAATCGGTGAAACTAAAAATATTGTTGATGTTCTACAAACGTAATTTGTAGGATCATTTTTCCAAAAGGGTCTTCATACATATGGCAATTTCAGCATACATATAAGAAAAAATCTCAGCACCAAAATATATACATACATATATTTGATGAGGCTTTATTAATTTGTTGGCAGGATATGCCCGGTGATGTGCTAGTAGCCCAGTTTCTAGTTCTATTTGCGGCCGGATTTGAGACCAGCAGCACCTCCGTGTCCCTCCTGGTGACAACTCTCGCCAGTTACCCTGAAATCCAAGTAGGTCGACCCGTCAACATTTCTATAAATGTGTCCTGATGATGATAATGACGTGACAAGTGTTTTTGCCTTGAATTTTCACTCATGAATTACATGAAATAAAAGTAAGATCAAACATAAAGATTTAACACTGTACTCGTGAAAAATTCAAAGAAAACACTATTATAGTGAATGTGGTAAGTTAAGAATCCTACGCAAAATTTAAAGGAAAAAACCCAACTGAAATTTTAAATATTTCACAGTTAACATGTTTCACTATCACTAGCATCCATAATTTTTCAAACTTGTATTGCAATTCCGAAAATAGCGGTTCCACGCATGCTTGTGTATGCACTAATCTTGAGGATTGCCCCTGTTGCCGCTGCGAAAGGAAATAAAGAAAGTGCTGAAGAAAAACAAGGAAGTGACATATGACGCTATATTGGAAATGCCCTCCTTGGGCATGGCTTATAACGGTAAACATTCTTCTTTTTCTAACTCTCAATGGTGCATAGGGCACTGCAACATATCGATGCAGTGTTCATTTGTTTGTAGGCAGACAAAACAGAATGGCACACTACTCTCCAAATATACTTCACCCCTTCCACATTCATGCACCTCCTCATACATACCCGCCGATTATTCTGACTCCTGAACTGATCAAGCCCATGTATTTAAAATACTTGATCGAGACAAGTTTTCCTCTTTCTTTCTCAGCTTCTATTTCCGACTACGTTTGCCTCATCAATTTGTTTCATTGTACTTTCCTCACTCATTGGTTTCACACGCCCAAACAATCTCAATACATCTTTCTTAATTTGATAGATAATACTAATATTAGCCTTGCATTGTGTGGTGGAAAAATACAGTTACTAAATAAAAATGTTTGATTTTGCAGAAATTCTCCGCCTCTATCCCACGCTTCCTTTCATCGACAGACTTTGCACCAAGACCTGCACCGTTCCGGGATCCGGGAGGGTCATCGAGAAGGGAACCAAGCTCTACATCTCTCTGAGCGGCCTGCAGAGTGACCCCCGCTACTGGGACAAGCCGGAGCTCTTCCAGACACAATCTGAGCAAAATCACTCCGTACACCTATCTTCCGTTTGGGGAGGGACCCAAAGTGTGCATCGGTTAGTCCATCTCCCACCGGACTTGCAAGGGAAGGCACATTCCCCACACATGCTGCATACTTATACCTGATGATCAATCAATTTGTCTGTTTGTTGCCTTTTGTATGCCGAGGATGCTGTGCTTCTTGCCGATAGTAGAGAAGACCTGCAGGAGCTGGTGACAAGGGTGTATAGTGTGTGCAAAGGAAGTGGTTTGCCGATGAATATGCAGCAACTCCAAAGTCATGATATTCAAAAGAGATGAATGCAGATCTGCGGGTAAAATAGCAGTAAATGGGGAAATTATGGAACAGGCAGATGGTTTCCTATATCTGGGAAGCATGATTTCTAGAGATGGAAGGGAGAGTGCATAGTACGCTGAAATCAATTATACTCGCAATGTTCAGCTAATAGTGATCAATAGTTAGGAGATCATCTCTAGTTTCCCAATATGACAATTGATAATCGTTCTTTGCAGGCGAACGCATGGGACAAATCTAGTCAAAAGTTGGACTGGCGAGCATACTGAATCGATTCAAGATCGTGCCCAATTGCTGTCGGAAAGCGAATTCAAGTCCAGAGCCGAGGAGTCGTGCTCACTCCGGCTGCTCTTCATCCCCGACCAGACTGGTTGGGAACATGGCTCCGTGGACCTGCTTGCAAATCTCACACATCAAATAACATCCACATTGCAATGTAGCTATGTAGCTGAAGTAGAATATAGAAGTCAGGAAGTCAACATATGGAAGTCAGGAAGTCAACACAGCTGAAGTAGAATATGGAAGTATTTGTGCAGTGCTTATGACCTCGGTTCAGTTCGGTTCGCTTTCGCAAAAATTATTTCTTCTTAGATATTTTTGTATAAGTTATTGTATTTGATCTCGGAATCGAGATCGCCGACTTTTGAATGTCGTCCTCGGATAGTGATGAGAACAGTGGTTTAGCACAAAAGGGTACACAAGTTGGTGTGAGGGACCCCTTCACGCCAAAATCCACACTCTCTCGGTCCCCCGTAGAAAGAGAAAAGGAGATAGAAAAGTTAAAGGAGAGGGAGAGAGAGAAGAGAGAGAATGGAGAGCAAAAGGGACAAGGAAAGACTGAGGGAACTAGAAAAGGAAAAAGAGAGAGAGAGGATTGAAGTAGAAAAGGAAAGGTTAATAGGGTCAAGTGCTGTTGAAAGAATGGAAGGCTTGGACGTAAATAACAAAAGGAGAAGAAATGAGGAAAGTCCCTCTCCAGAGAATGCAAGGAAGGAAGCTAGAAGAGAGAATAAAAGGGGAAAAAACTCGAGTGATACAAATGTCTGTGATGAGGAGGCCACTGGCGTACCCTGCCGGGAGCTGGCAGATGTTAGGGCTGCAATTGCCGAAATAGAAAAAATTGTTTCTGGAGAGAAGTTCAGACTTAACAGCGATCTCAAAGCGGGGATTCACACGGCCAATGCTGACATCCTGCTGGCGGTCGGCCAACTGGCCATTCGCCTGGAAAGGGAAACGGGGGAAAGGAAGCGTTTGGATTCAGAAATTCGACTGTTGTCGACCTTGGGTACATCTCCACGTGTCCCGGCTGCTGGGCACCAAGTTAGTTATGCGGCTGCTCTCAGAACAGGAGCGCGTGTGGAGAAAAAGGTTGAGCCAAAGAGGCCAACTCTTTTGATCTACCCCGCCAATACCGAGGGAACAACCTCGGAGGAGACAAGGAAAGAAATAGAGCAGACCATCAACCCAAACACGGACGGTTTGATCCCAGTGAAAGTCCGTAATGTGAAAAAAGCGGGAATTTCGATACAAACCTCCACCAGGGTAAGGCAGGGGCATATCAAAAAAGCTAGCGAAAGGTTGAGAACACGAGGGCTGAACTTGGTTGAGCCCAAGGGGCATCTACCAAGAATTGTTATCTATAATGCACCCAGGCAGATGACGGAAGATGAGTTATTGGATGAACTAATCGCCTCCAACTTGGAAGGGAAGGTATCCCTTGCTAATGAGGAGATTAGAAAATCCACTAGGCGAGTGGCATTGTTTGGGCTGCGCGATCGCTCTGATGTGAGCTGCATCTACGTAGTTCACCCTAAAGTCAGGACCCCCATAATTCAACAGGACCACGTCCTTTTAGGATGGAGTAGTTGCAGGGCCAGAGACTACGTAGGAGCAACCCGATGTCACAAGTGCCATCTATACGGACACATTTAGAAGCACTGCCCTCAAGAGAGCGAAGTGTGTAGGCACTGCGCCTCCTCGGGACACAATGATTCTACTTGCCCCAATAAAGGGTCCACAGGTAAGTGTGCTACCTGTTATAGATTCAAGAAACCAAGCGACCACTCCACGGGAAGCCGAGAATGCCCGGCATAGCTGCAACGAGCTATAGAATTGCACAGACTTGATCTGGTTCTCATCCAGGAGCAGTATACTGTCTCAGGCAGGACTGTATGCTTGGGTGGGGACATAGTAGTATTAGAATCAGGTATCTGCCCCGGTGCAGGCATAGCAGTAAGAAATCGCTCCCTGGAACCCTTGCTACTGCATCACCTCTCCAATGACTAAAGACTTTGCATGTCCATGAATGTGGGGGGGGCTGAGTTGATTGTCCCTTCTGTTTACTTGAAGTATGATCAGCCGGCAGGCTCGCACATTCACGGACTGCAATCAATACTTAGTACTAACCGACGCGCCAATTTTATTATTGGAGGAGATTTTAACGCCAGGTCTTCACTCAGGTTTGACGATGGAGTTTACGGTCGGACCCCGAGGCAGGACGCGGTGGAGGAATTTGTGACGGGGTGTGTTTTGGTGTTGCTCAATACGGAAGGACAGCTGAAAACGTTTTCAGGTCCTTGCGGGGAGAGCAATATCGACCTCACCCTCGTTTCGGGTGACCTTACCGCGCTTGTGTCGAATTGGCATGTCCATGATCAAGAAATCGCGAGCGATCACCGGTTGATCACATTTGACCTTACCTTGAGGTTGTGCTTGAGCACAACCACCACAACTAGACCGGACCTCTGGAGCTTCAAGACTAGATTCGCAAATTGGGATCATTTTGGTGCAGAGCTCTCGGACGTGCTTACAGATTTTGAGGTAAGATTGACCAGAGGTAATCCCCAAATTGGAGATCACTTCAATTGTTACGTTGTTAGCGCGGCTGCTTCAAGCTTAGGAAGATCAAGACCGAGAAGCCGATGCAATACGCCATGGTGGACGCCGGAGCTGACCGCACTTAAAGGTGCCTCTAAGCGTGCTTTTCGCAAGGTGGGGGCCTCTTTGCGGGATGATGCCGACCAAACGGTCATTGATAGACTCAAATATGATGAAAGGAGTGCCAGGCGTATCTACAAGACTGCCATCCGCAGGACAAAAACTACGAGTTGGAGGTAGTGGATCACCGAGGTGGGTAATGCTGACCCTTGGGCTTTAAATGCGATCCTGAAAAAAGATGGGGGTGGTTCAGACCGCTACCTCAATAATGTAGTATCATGCGAATCAGCAACAAACTCAGTGAAATCCACTTTGAATGCTCTGCTTGACCGACTTATTCCTCAGGACGACCATCGAACTGACTCAATTCATCATAAACAAATTAGGCTGATTGCACGGGTAGATCCTTCAATCAGAGAACTGTCAGTTAGTAGTATGACCGACCGAGAATTGGAACTAATTATTGAGTCGCTGGGCCCCAGGAAGGCGCACGGGATTGACAGGATAAACGGACCAATAGTCAAAAATACCTGGATATTTGCTAGAGATGAGACAAAAGTTCTCATGAGATCTTGCTTAGAAAAAGGCATCTTTCCTGATGCCTGGAAGGAGGGTCTCCTCAGAAAAGGGAACGGCAAGAGTCCGTCCGATCCTGCAGCGTATCGACCGATTACTCTCCTCCCAGCTTTTGGCAAAATCGTAGAAAAACTGTTCAGAAACAGGATGGACCACTTGGACTGCCTTTCACCACCGTGTGAGACAATTTGGCTTCACCAATGCTCGTTCCACGGAGGACGCCATACTGTTTGCGAGTAGCTAGGGCCGAGAGAGTCCGGAAAAAAACGCATGTGGGATTTTCCTGGACATTTCGGGTGCTTTTGACAATGCCTGGTGGCACATGATATTAGCAAAGCTAAAAAACAGAGGCTGTCCAAAAGAGCTCTTCATAATAATAAAGAGCTACCTAGATAACAGAACCATCTCGGTGATCCATGGCAACACAACCGTCAAAAGGGCAACAAGCATGGGTTGTCCTCAGGGTTCGGTGTTGGGTCCATCTCTTTGGAATGTACTCTTTGACGACCTATTGCGACTTCCTTTTCCAAAGGGATGCACGGTGGTGGCTTATGCTGATGATGCCCTCCTCTTAGTTTCTGGAGATAGTAGAAGAATATTAGAAGAGAGAGGACACACTGCGATAACCCTTATAACCTAATGGGGCATGAGGAACCGGCTGACCGCACAAGATGATGGGTTTAATGTTAAAAAGGGGACTTGACAGAGGAAGAAACCCTGTGGTGAAAATGGGTGGAAAGAGCATACGCTTTTACGAGACGGTCAAGTACCTTGGGGTAACGCTTGACAGTACCGGACCCTTCTTGGCGCATGCCAAGGGGATATCCAAAAAAGCCAATCTATTATTTATGAAGGTAAGACGCCTGAGTAAGGCAAATTGGGGACTTGCGGGCAAAGCTGTTAAGCAGATTTACAGGGGAGTTTACGTGGCTCAGCTCACGTATGCTGCGAAAGTCTGGCACCATCGTGCCGGCTCCGGGAATGTCCAGAGGACACTCCTTAGTGGGCAGAGACTTCCTCTGCTAGCAGTCACTGGGGCGTACAGGACCGTCTCGACTGCTGCCCTAACCGTGATCGCCGGGGAATTTCCCGCAGATTTAGAGGTTTTGGAGTCGGTTGCGGTGAAAAAACTAAAAATAGGTTCGGTAGTAGAATATTTTGGACTAACACTTCGACTGTATAGGGGTGACCGAATCAGCTCGCTGATAGCGGCCATTAAACGTAGGACAGTCGAGGAATGACAGCATCGTTGGGATGTGGCCACGACTGGACGCTGGACTTTCTTCCCCGACATTAGCAAGAGACTGGAACTGAAATCTCTCTTCATGAACCACTATGTGGTCCAACTAGTGTCCGGACATGGAGAGTTTAGGGGAAAGTTCCACGAGCTAGCCTTAACGGAGAATCCAGGCTGTGTATGTGGGGCTCCATCTCAGACGGCGGATCACATCCTGTGGAGATGCCCCGTCCTAGACTCGGAAAAGTAACTTATGCTGGATGGCCTGACGGATGTTAGCCGGCCGACATGGAATTCGGACTTTTTTGCGAATATGAACAATCATATTAAATTGTCACTTTTTGCAGGTGCTTGGGTGGAAAAGTGGAACACCCTAAGGGGAATCTAAGGCGTAACATCCAATCACTTCTCTTAGCGATCTCAAGAAGCAAGTGTGGGATTTTCCATAGCTGCTTGCTGAACTGAACTCACGTCTTGTGTTTGTTTCTTTCCATTAAAGGAATTGGTGAAGGTATTTAACCTTACTAACTTGTAGAGCTGGATCCGGCACCGCTCCGCGTCTGGCGGCGCGTCGTTCCTCGACTCTCGGCGGTGGAATTGATAAAGCGGACGTTGTATTTGTCACTTCTAAATGATGATGTTTGATCAAAAGTGCTGCATCGTAAGGGTGTTATCTTTGTGTAAAGTACTGCGTTGTGTTATTGTTGTCTTTCAGTGTCATGGTTAGAACTTTGTGCCAGGTTGTGAGATATGGTTGTTCTTTATTATCTTTTTGTTTTATGTCCATTGTTTGTTAGGATTGTGATAGGCGTGTATCAAGAAAAATATATGTGTATGTGTGTATATACGTATATATATATGTGTAGTTACTTGTGAAAGGGATCCGAAATAGTGTCAATGGATAATGGTTGAGTGGAAATGCGATGACTGACTATTCTCTGTAAATGTCTTTGCACTCTTCCGTGTCTGCTGTGCTGGTCGGGGTTGTGGGCATCTGTATACCGGCCAACGTCGAGTCGGAATTGGATCTAGCTGACTAATTGAACTAAACACTAATCCCTTTCACTACCTACACTGGGGAACTTCTAGAAAATTTGGTGATGGACTTACAATCTTGTATTTATTTAGATTGGCAGTGACAGGTATATTGAAAGCTTTTAAATGTAAATTCACAGTAAAATCAGGATACAATTTTATATTGTTTCACATTTTCAATAAATTTTGCAACCTAGTTAAAAAAAAAAATTGCTTAGCAAGAGCAGATCTGTCAGGAAGCCTAGATGCTTCTGTATCAGATCTGGGCATGCGGTGGGACAGCTTTCAAAAAAAGTGCTTACGACCTCTGTCAAAGGCTGGTTTAAGTGGTCACTTTATACACTACTAACATTGACCATTTACTATTAATTTGAATAAAATAACCAGTCGAATTATGACTTTAACAACAAAATTTTAATAATATTTTCAGGCCTCTCTTTGTATATCAAATAATTCAGGCAGAATCTTACATGCATTTCATGAAGGTCTCTGCTAAATAAATAGCTTACTCAACTCAACCATAGATGATGCCGAAAACTCATATGTAAAAGGAGTCAATCAAGGATATATGTACAACTTCCGAAATTTGAGTAGTGAATTTTAACAACCACACTTTTCGAGTTGAGTTGTGAAAGTCTCCAAAATCGGTATTTTGTTTCTTGTTCGCCATCTTTGAGCGCGTCCTTACAATTTAGACTCGTTTAATTGTTCATTTGAATTCATTTTTATTCATAAAACAACCGACAATTTTTTTTTTGGGTTGTAATGTAGTATGGGTCCTCCACGGAGGACTCGAAAAGATCCTTCTGATAAATCCGTGCAGGGAGGTCCACTGCGCAAAAATCAGGCCGAAAGTTAAATTAAAAGGGGTGGACGCGAGCCTCCCAAAACAACAAAACATCGAGGTCCTATACAAGCAAAATGAACTTGACAGCTCCTCACAACAAACGACAGATAGCGAGGCAGCTGTACTCTTCAAGCTACCATTTAAGAAAGACAGCAACCGTAAGTGCGCTGTCCTTGCGATTCAACCGGAAATATGGACCCGTCTCTTAGAGACGGGCAGAATTAATATTCGGCTACGCCAAAATTGGGGTAGCTGAATATATCTCAATAATAGCTTGCCAAAAGTGCATGAGCTACGGACACTCCGTGGCTCACTGCAAAAATAAAGTGTGCTGAAGTGTGTGGGAACACCGCGCAGTCCAGTGCATAAATAAGAGCAGCACAACCAAATGCAATAATTGCATCCTGGTGATCAAACACTATCAAGCAAACACACCTACAAACCACAAGCCTTGGCATCAGAGTGCCCGGCGCACCAGAGGCAAATAAACAGGTACAAGAATATGATCGACTATGGCCAGTAAACCATTTAATATCATTAAAGTTGCACAGGCCAATCTACAGAGATGTGAATCTGCTACCATTTCGTTTTTCAAAGAAGCGGTTGAACGACATTTTGATATTGCCTTAGTACAAGAACCATATGTTGGAAGCACGGGAAAAATTAACAAAACTACTTACGGAGGAAAAATTTTCCAAAAACGCAGACTAAATTCCCCGGTCAAGGCAGCCGTTATAATAATCGACCAGGAGTTTTCCAAAAACTGCATACTACTGGATAAATACAGCAATAATGCCAATATCTCCATTGAAGCAACGGTGGAATCGCAACCACTGATAATTGGCTTTCACCGAGTGAAGACATCGACTCTTGCCTAGGTAAATTTAACACCCTCACAAATGAAAAACGCCAAAGTAGAATCATAATCGGTGCAGATGCGAACTCTCAGAGCATCTGGTGGGGGAGTGACAGAACAGACAAAAGAGGCGATAAAGTTACTGATATCATTTCTCAAAAGCAATTTCACACACTCAATACGGGTAATATTCCCACCTTCGAAACCACAAGAGGCAGCGATCTATTACAAAGCGTCATAGACATCACTATCTGCACTTCCAACATGATCGGCATAGTCCATAGATGGAGGGTTGATCGAGATATTGCAGCACTATCAGATCACATTTAGCCTAAATTTTGAAACACACTCAAACAATAAAAATAATGTAGATACTACCTTTTTATACAAAACCAGCAAAGCAAACTGGGAAAAATTCAGCACAACTTTTACAAAATTTTAAAAAGAAAAGGGTCTATTCTCACACGATATTGACTCAAATAACAAACAGAGTGTCTTAAACAGACAAGTAGGTGAATATATAGACGCAATCTCTGAAACTTGTCGAGCATCGATCCCCACAATTAAAACTGCGCCTCTTAAAAAATGCCCATGGTGGACAACGGAATTAACCGAATTGAAAAAAGATGTCGTCAAAGCCAAATGTAAACTAGTAAACTCAGCCACCAGTCGAAGAATCGATGTAAGATTGTTAAAGTAGTCGGTAACCGAACTACTTTAACACTTCTTTCCCGACAACACCATGTCTCACGAAACAGCCGAGCAACTTTTGACTAGGCAAAACGAGGAAGCAGCGCTTCTAGAATATAATGACGTACTATTCACGGAACTAGAAATAAGAAAACACTTTAAGAATTAGATTCCACAAAAGCACCGGGACGTGATCATTTCACTGCAGACATATGCCAGATGGCGTTCAAATGCCAACCCGACATCCTAATCAGCATATTCAATGCATGTTTAAGAAGAGGCTGTTTTCCACCACTGTGGAAAATTGTAAAAATAAAGGTCATTCCAAAACCAGGTAAAGAAGACTATGGGAACGTCACTTCCTATAGACCGATAGGATTACTACCCGTCTTGGGGAAAGTCCTTGAAAAACATTTAATTAAAAGAATTTCATGGCAATTCAATAAATTTCTAAAATTGAGTCTTCTCCAATACGGTTTCACTCGACAAAAGAGTATAGAGGACACCATGATTGATGCAGTAACTTGCATCAAGAATGCAACAAAAGAAGGAAACCACGTGTGCGTGATATCTCTCGACATTAAGGGGGCGTTTGACAACGCCTGGTGGCCTCACATCCTCCAGCAACTAGCGAGACTAGATTGCTCTTTAAACAAATATAACGTGTTCAAGGACTATCTCTCAGACAGGATTGTAGAAATAAAATACGTAGGAGCCAGCTCAAAGAAAAGCTCCAGCAAAGGCTGTATACAGGGATCTGCTTGCGGCCCGGTGCTTTGGAATATCTTCCTAGACGAACTTTTACAAAAGGTACATACATCATTGTAATGTTCATTTACAATGATGTATGTACTATTAGTTATAAAACACAAAGACATAAGCGTCTTGGAGACCATAACAAACGAAACACTCTCCTCAGTCACCGAGTGGGGAGATAAAGTCAAATTGGTATTTTCAGAGGAAAAAACTAATGCACTCTTCATAACTAAATGCGGTAAGGCGCTGGCACCTTGCCTCTTTATGAAGGAAAAGAGACTCCAATTCGTAAAAGATTGCAAAATCCTCGGAGTAGTGCTTGACGACAACCTCAATTGGAGTAAGCACGTAGATTCAGTCACGAAAAAAGCAGCTAGTATAGCTAATAAATTAACGTTCATGGCAAAACCAACGTGGGGACTCAAACCTGAAATACTGCGCACAATATAAATAGGGGTAGTGGAGCCAATCATTACTTACGCCGCGGCGGTGTGGTCG
This sequence comes from Brachycentrus maculatus, assembly GCF_059751285.1. Lineage (NCBI taxonomy): Eukaryota > Metazoa > Arthropoda > Insecta > Trichoptera > Brachycentridae > Brachycentrus > Brachycentrus maculatus. Next base: position 52,184 of record NW_028280973.1, read on the forward strand.
GAAGCGGCAAAAACGAAAAACGTACAGGCCAAACTAAATAGAGTTCAAAGATCAATGGGAATAAGAATTTGCAAAGCGTACCACACTGTTTCTCTTACATCAGTACAAGCAATCGCAGGACTGATCCCACTGGACCTAAAGGTAAAAAAGCTGAGAGAAATCTATCATACAAAAAAGAATCACCATTACTGATAGACCAGAAGACCAAAAATACCAGGGGAAAATTGCCTACACGGAACTGCCCCATCCGAGTGAACAAATCGGAGAGATCACCAGCTACCCAGACTCGTATGGCAGACTTGAAATTACAATTGAAGAAATCGACATATACACGGGCATATATGGCAGTAAAGCTGAAGGAAAAGTGGGAGCAGCTTTTGCCGTATTTAATAATTGCGGAGAAGTAAAAAGCTTCCAACGGCTGGCGGCTCGGTATTCCAAGCCGAACTCTTCACCATTATGAGAGCTTTGTACTGGGTCTCTAGCAAGACGAACAACTGGAAGATTGTCAACCCGTTGTCCGACTCTAGAAGTTCATGTAATTCCCCAGCTTTTAAATTAGCGTCATTTATTACAAATACATCAAATAATTTAAATATTTTCCAAACTAAGTACACAATTAAAAACTTATTAGAACTAATAGACACACTTAAAAACCTGGTACTCCCCAAAAATGTAAAATTAGTGTCGTTCGATGTCGTCAACCTATTTACCAACGTAAATAGAACATTCAAAAGTAATTTTAAAAGATATTCTGAATACTTCAGAATTACCTGAAGACATTTCTAATGATTTAAATCGTCTTTTCAATATTTGTTTAAACCAAAATTACTTTCAATGTAATAATAAAGTTTATAATCAAACTTTATTATTAAATTTAAAGTAATTTTGGTTTAAACAAATATTAAGATCAGGCTTAGCAATGGGTTCTCCAATAAGCCCATTAGTTGCGGATATATTTTTAGATAGCATTGAAAACATTATATTTAAATCTAATAATCAATTAATTAAAAACATATTTTTATGGTAAAGATATGTAGACGATATCTTTTGCATTTGGACAGGAACAGAACGACAACTAACTTCATTTTAAAAATTTATTAACTCCTTTAACAATAATATTAAATTTACTCTTGAAACTGAAAAAGACCATAAACTAAATTTCTTAGACTAAACTTTAACAGTACTAAATAACACTATAGACTTTAATATTTTTCGTAAGCCAACTTATACAGACACGGTAATTAATAATATTTCTATATTCTCAATATTATTAATATTTAAAGCATTTACTTTGTGGTTAGTCATTTTTACTTATTTATTTTTTTACAAAAATGTTAATAAAATTAGTATATAACTACTCACCGAGATTTTTACGTCTACCGGTTTCGAGACGTACCCGTCTCTTCGTCAGGACAATCACTAACACAGCATGCAAACAATACTACCCTTCACCACCATAGCACCATTTACACACTCAAAACTACACAAAATGTCACAAAACACATGCGGTTTTTGGTCGACCCGAAGACCAACATGCACTATAGTTTTCAATACAGACATGCGTTACGAGCCGAGGTTAAACGCGTACATTTACGAGGTTTACAACGATTAAACGTACATGTTAAGGTTAAACGTACATGTACGAGGTTTTCAACGAGCAATGTACGTTTAACCTCGGCTCGTAACGCATGTCTGTATTGAAAACTATAGTGCATGTTGGTCTTCGGGTCGACCAAAAACCGCATGTGTTTTGTGACATTTTGTGTAGTTTTGAGTGTGTAAATGGTGCTATGGTGGTGAAGGGTAGTATTGTTTGCATGCTGTGTTAGTGATTGTCCTGACGAAGAGACGGGTACGTCTCGAAACCGGTAGACGTAAAAATCTCGGTGAGTGGTTATATACTAATTTTATTAACATTTTTGTAAAAAAATAAATAAGTAATAATATTTCTAATCATCCAATTTCCCACAAACATTCCGCTTTCCACTCGATGATACATCGCTTAGTGAATGTCCCGTTATCCAAATCTAACTTTGACACCGAGCTTAATACGATTAAACTAATTGCGTCAAATAATAGTTATAATGTAGAATTAATTAATTCTCTTTTAATTAAAAAAAATTAAACAAAGAACCTTAAAACAGTTTTTATGTCCCAAAGTAACTAATGATAATAATAATAATAAATAAAGAAGAATAATGTTTATAAAAAATAAAACGAATAAAGTAACTAAATATTTACCAAAAAATATTAGACCGGCATTTTATACTAATAATAATATTGGGAAAATCCTTTTAAATAATAAAGATAAAAACAATATCCTAGACAATTCTGGTATATACCAATTAACTTGTGATTCATGTCCTTCTAAATATATTGGTAGAACATCGCGTAATTTTAATACCAGAATAAAAGAACACATACGATGTCTAAACAATAATAACTTCTCCGAATTTGCCAATCACCTCATAGAATCAAATCACGTCTTCAAAAAAGACACGGGAGTAAAAATATTAAACACTGATAATAAAGGGTTGAAACTAAATAATATGGAGATTTTTTATATTAGGAAAGCACTTAAAAATAATATTCCTCTAATTAACAACCAAATAAATTTTACATATAGTCCATTGTTTGATTCGACATCGGTTAAGCACTATTCGTCAGTATCCAATTTGAACCCCCCCCCACTCCTTTCATCCTACGAGTATATAAGTTGATTCGATTACAGGTCTAATTTTATTGAACGTTTAACCTCGGCTTGTAGTGCATGTCTGTATTGAAAACTATAGTGCATGTTGGTCTTCGGGTCGGCCAAAAATCGCATGTGTTAGACATTTTGTGTAGTTTTGAGTGTGTAAATGGTGCTATGGTGGTGAAGGGTAGTATTGTTTGCATGCTGTGTTAGTGATTGTCCTGACGAAGAGACGGGTACATCTCGAAACCGGTAGACGTAGAAATCTCGGTGAGTGGTATATACTACTTTTATTAACATTTTTGTATAAAAAAATAATAACTAGAAGTTCAGTTCAGGCACTCGAAGACGGGGCTCCCGATAGTCCGATGGTTTTCTACATCCAAGAGACATCTCGGAAACTAAAGTCAAAAGGCATTAATTGCAAATTTATGTGGATTTGAGGACATAACGGACTTGCGGGAAATGAAAGAGCTGATGAATTAGCTAAAAGCGCGGCTCTTTGTGTAAAAACTGCCAAACTTTACACTGAATTCCCACAAGTTATGCCAAATGAGAGCTGAGAAGCTCAACCATTACCAAATGGGAGGAGCGATACCAAGCAAGCACCACAGGTACTGGTACTAAATACTTTTGCCAGACACTAGAAGAGTGCAAAAATTTTGGGAAAATAAACACACCTACACTCGAGTCAACTCAAATACTGACGGGCCATGGAGCCACACTTTCGTATCTACATAGATTTAAACTGAAAGACAATCCGGCTTGCCCCTGTGACGCACAGACGGAGCAGCGTCGAGCACCTGCTGATTCACTGCCCAATGATCGCTAAAGAAAGATACTCGTTTAAAAAAGAATGCGACAGACGAAAAATACCATTTGAAGACTTTCCAAAAGTATTGCGAAATTGCACGCTCTCCAGGACGTTTGTGTGCTTGGCCAAAGCAATTATAGATAAAATAAGACCTATGAACAAGTAGAGAGGCTAGAACTCAAAGCTTGTCTTATTAAACTGTGATAAAAATATATTTGAAATGTAAAAAACGTGTAAATGTTTTTTCCACAGATAACCCCTTTCCGGTTAAGGTTTCTCATGGTTTCCTTGACACAAGGACAAATGTCGGAAAGTATAACTAGCCCATGACAACAGAGATTTAGGAATTCAAAAACTTAGAATCACACACAAAAGAACTAACATAAAAGAGTACACTTGAACGTAAAATCATACACAAAAGCACTAAAATCAATAAAAGTCTACAAATATAACCTTGATAAATAATAAACAAGGAAAAAAATAGCAACACAACCAACTAAAAAAAAAACCCACACTTTTCAAATTTTGTTTCACCCATGATTAACATCATAGGTAGAAGGGTGAATGTTACACATTTATGAAGTGATCACTTAAACCAGTCTGTGACAGGTCGTAAGCCCTGAAAATACCCGTACTTCCATATTATCCTTCATCTTAGTCGAGATGTTTAATCTCTTTGCTTACCCCTACGGATAGCGGAGAGATGGTTAGTTATTTAATATATATGGTACATATTTTTGCTGTAAAAAATAATTATATGAAAATAATTTAAAAGCTGTTTGACTGAATTCTTTACTTTCAAAAGTTACAAAGAAAAAAATTTTTATATAAAAATGTTTATTAAAATATGATTTCATTATTATTACTGTACAATATAATTTATTTAATTAAACTAATTTCCAACACATTTCATAAACATATATCAAAGTACACAAATGCGTCATTCCCTGACAAATGCGGTCCAATTTTAGGTATTAGGACACCTCTCCATTTTTACAATCACAAAATTCTATTCTATAAAAATATATATTTTCTTTCTGCACGTAGATGCCAAGAGCACCAGATTGGGGAGAGCTCGACGAGAGATGAGGACATCGGTCCGCGGACGCGGTATACGGAGGACCAAGCTATATAAAAAATAAATCAATATAAAAATTTTTATATAAAAAACAAAAAGTTATTTTGACTTGTCACAAAGGAATAATAATTTATTTTTGCTGTTAATTATCTTGCCACAGTTAGGATGCGGTATCAGTGAAGCGAGTAACAGCTCACTCGTGGTATCATTGAAGTACAGTAACAGCTCACTCGTGGTATTACTGAAGCTCAGAAACACCTTACTCGTGGATCATTAAAGCGCAGTAACAGCTCACTCGTGGTATCATTGAAGTGCAGTGAAAGCTCAACTGTAGTATCATCGAAGTGCAGTAACAGTTCACTTGTGGTCCTCGATGTTTTGACAGTATTTCGCCAGAAAGTTTAAAAAAAGGTGTAATTTTTCCCTTGTGAATTTTCTACCAGCGGCCGATGGTCTGATGGTCGCCGAAAGGTTGTTCAGCGTATCCTGAAAACAAAGATTCAATTCAACAACTAGCACTCACACAGCGTTACCTGATCGTTAACACATGAAGGAAAGGTGATCAGGCCTCCACTTCAGGTACCAGTTCAGGGTAATATTTAATAAATATTAGAGTGAAAAAATCACTTATATTTATTTAACCCCCCCTGGGAATCGAACCGGGGACCCCAACGGTAGCCGAGCGTGCTGACCATTACCATTACACAAAAATCACAATGAAATCTTGGCCCTTATCCGCATCCAATGGTGCATAGGGCACTGCATCAGGATACAATGCTATACAAAAGATAATTTTAAGACTTAATAGGTGGTACTAGGTGCCTTGCTAGTGAGGCCAGCTTGACAAACTCACTATGGAACACGCAGAGACATCTACTGGGATAATGAATAAATACTACAATATTACCAACTAACTGTCACGTGGCTTCTCATGCAGGGGTAGGCAGAGATAATAGAACGCCACAGCAATCTGTTTTGCAAACAATCTACTCTTACTTGCGTATTTTTTTACAAAAATGTTACTAATATTAGTATATAACCACTCACCGGTGGTTATATACTAATATCTAACTATATACTAACATCGGTGAGTGGTTATATACTAATATTGCTAATATTGAAAACAAACAAGGTGGCGGCTCCCTCTCGAGTCAAAGTAGAAAAACTGCAGAATGACGACTTAAAGAGTAAATTTGTAAAAGACGTATGCAGTAGGTTCACACGATCGCCGGAAAATCGACACAATTAAACAATGCTTTTTGAAATTTTCACTCAACGCGCAAAAAGCAAACACAAATAAACACCAAAGAAATCCTCTCGTTCGCGACCTCGGTTCGTACGGAACGGATGCTTCGTTAATGCCCTTTAGGTACAAATACAGACTTCCACTACATTATCATATCACCAACACACTTGGACCTGCCGCCCCCCCCGACGAGCCCGCCCATTCCAGCCGCCCGCACACAGACGCTACTTAATCATAAGTTAGTTAAGTGTAATATTAAGTTAAGCGTGTTGGCTTCCTAGGCGCAATGTAAGTATTAGCTAGAAATGTAAGTATACACATAGATATAAGAATAAACAAGTAAATTCACTACCTGAGTAAAATCAAGAATTAAAATCATACACCTAAGTAACTTCACTGCTAACTTAGAATCATTGAAATGTATAAACTCATGCCTCTAGCGAGATAGCGAGTGTTTTTGACTAGAATTTTCACTCATGAATTACATGAAATTATAGTAACTTTAAACATAAAGAGTAAATCCACTCACAAGTAGGCATAGGCTATGAAACTTATAAAGTTGAATCCTGAGTAGGGACATGATAAACGGTGTTGCATAAGCCGTAGCTAGATTTCAGTCACTTGGACGTTAGGTAATTAAAAAAAAAAAAAAATGCAGTAGGTTGATTGCAGAGGATAGAAAGAATCTAAGTATAAATAACATGTGGAAACATTAAAAAGAAAGTGTGTGTGAATCAGCAAAGGTAGTGTGTGGTACAGCGGTACAAGGAAGGAAAAAAGGCGATGCGTGGTGGGATGACGATATCAAAGATTTAGTGAAAGAGAAGAAGAATGCGTGGTTTAAGTGTTTGGCAGTGAGGAATAAAAGCTCCGCTGAGTATGAATCGGTTAAAAAAGTGTACAAGGAATGTAAAATGAAAGTTAAGCAAGGAGTGAGTGAACGAAAACGTTTGTTAAGGAAGGATGAAGGAGTAAAAATGACAAAAAATTTCCAAGAAAATATAAAAATTTTCTGAAAAAAAGTCGAAAACTCCCGAAGTCTAAGCTTGAATGTATGTAAGAAATCGATTGCAGCGAAAGACGGTAAAATGGCGACGAATGAAAAAGATATAAAAGAGAGATGGAAAGAGTATTTCGAGGAGGTGTATGAAACACATGCAATTAATAATAACAGCATGTGTGTCGTAAATACACTTCCTCGAATATGTGTGAATGATGATTCAGGAGAGATAGGTGAAGAGAGATAGATGGAAGAAATTATGAATGCCACAAAGTCCTTGAAAAATGGAAAGGCTCTAGGATTCGACAATTTTGCCGCAGAATACGTCAAGAATGGTGGCGAAATATTTCTCACATGGTTGCATAGGCTCTTTAACCGTTGTCTGGAGGAGAGTTATAATCCGGTGGATTGGAGAAGGGCAGTTATAATGCCTCTCTACAAGGGTAGAGGTTCTAGGGTGGAATGTGGGAATTATAGAGCAATCAGTCTATTGAGTGCTGTTGGCAAGATGTATGGTCGAATCCTTATTGAAAGAGTGAGAAACATAAGGAAAAAGTGTGGGATGTCCAGAGTGGATTTGTGAATGGGAGAGGATGTACGGATCAAATTTTTGCCTTGCGCAACGTTACGGAAAAGTTTTTGGGCAAAAACCAAAAGCTTTTCTGTGCTTTTGTGGATTTGCAGAAGCGTATGACCAAGTTGATAGAACGAAGCTATGGAAGGTGTTATCTGAGTATGGGGTAAGCAGTAAACTTATCCAAGGCATTGCATCCTTGTACGAGGATAGCGCTGCATGCATAAGGGTAAGTGGTTCATTTTCATCCTGGCTTAGCATCTCTAAAGGTGTTAAACAGGGATGTGTAATGTCACCGTAGCTGTTTAACCTATACATGGATAATTGCATAAGAACTGAAAGATTTAAATGTTGGAGCTAGAATGAATAATTTGACTGTCTGTTGCCTTTTGTATGCTGACGATGCTGTTCTTCTTGCCGATAGCAGAGAAGACCTGCAGGCGTTGGTGACAAAAGTGTATAATGTGTGCAAGGAAAGTAATTTATTGATGAATATTAGCAAATCCAAAATTATGGTTTTTGAAAGAGAAGAATGCAGATCTGAATGTGAACTATTGGTAAATGGAGAGATTTTGGAACAGGTAGATGATTTCGTGTATTTGGGTAGTATGTTTTCTAGGGATGGAAAGATTGATAAAGACATAGAAAGGAGAGTGAATGCTGGGAACAAAGTGAAAGGTGCACTGAAATCAGTTATAGCAAATAAAAACCAAACAGCGGAAGCTAAACTGGCAGTGCACAACGGAGTCCTGGTTCCAACTCTAATGTATGGAAGTGAAACATGGAGTTGGCAAAAGAAGGATGAAAGTAGACTGAATGCAGTCGAAATGCGATCTCTCAGAAGAATGTGCGACAAAACGATGTATGATAGATGTGCGAATAGTGAAATAAGGAAGGAATGCAAAGCTGAAATAAGCATTATCGATAAAATTAAGAAAGGTGTGTTGAGATGGTTTGGACATGTAGAACGAATGAGTGAGGAAAGAACGGTAAAACAAATTTATGAGGCGAATGTAAGTGGAAAAAAGAGCAGAGGAAGACCGAGAAAAACATGGCACGATCAGGTATGCCAAATACTTGAAAGTGGTCAGGTTAGGAGTCGTAACAATCGGCGGGTATGTATGAGGAGATGCATGAACGTGGAAGAGGCGAAGAATGTTTGCAAGGACAGAGTTGTGTGGCGCTCTATTCTCTCTGCCTACCCCTGCGGAGAAGCGGCGTGATGGTTAGTTAGTTAGTAAGTTAGTGTGTGGTATAGCGGTGCAAGGAAGAAAAAAAGGCGATGCATGGTGGGATGATGATGTTAAAAAATTAGTGAAAGATAAGAAGAATGCGTGGTTAGATTGTATAGCAGTGAAGAATAAAAAGTCCACTGAGTATGAATCGGTTAAAGAAGTGTACAAGGAATGTAAAATGAAAGTTAAGCATGGGGTGAGTGAACAAAAATGTATGTTGAGAAAGGAAGAAGGAGTAAAAATGATAAAAAAATTCAAAGAAAATATAAAAATATTCTGGAAAGAAGTCAAAAACTCCCGAACTCTAAACGTGAATGGATGTATGAAATCGATTTCAGCGAAAGACGGAAAAATGGTAACGAATGAAAAAGATAAAAAAGAGAGATGGAAAGAGTATTTCGAGGAGGTGTATGAAACACATGCAATTAATAATAACAGCATGTGTGTCGTAAATACACTTCCTCGAATATGTGTGAATGATGATTCAGGAGAGATAGGTGAAGAGAGATAGATGGAAGAAATTATGAATGCCACAAAGTCCTTGAAAAATGGAAAGGCTCTAGGATTCGACAATTTTGCCGCAGAATACGTCAAGAATGGTGGCGAAATATTTCTCACATGGTTGCATAGGCTCTTTAACCGTTGTCTGGAGGAGAGTTATAATCCGGTGGATTGGAGAAGGGCAGTTATAATGCCTCTCTACAAGGGTAGAGGTTCTAGGGTGGAATGTGGAAACTATAGAGCACTCAGTCTTTTGAGTGCTGTTGGTAAAATGTATGGATGAATCCTCATAGAAAGGGTAAGAACCATAACTAAGGATAAAGTGTGGGATGTTCAGAGTGGATTTATGAATGGGAGAGGTTGTACAGATAAAATTTTTGCCTTGCGCGTTATAACAGAAAAGTTTTTGGGAAAGAACCAAAAAGCTTTTCTGCGCATTTGTGGATTTGCAAAAAGCGTATGACCGAGTTGATAGAATGAAGTTATGGAAGGTGTTATCTGAGTATGGAGTAAGCAGTAAACTCATCCAAGGCATTGCATCCTTGTACGAGGATAGCACTGCATGCATTAGGGTAAATGGCTGTTTTTCATCCCGGTTTGACATCTCTAAAGGTGTTAAACAGGGATGTGTGATGTCGCCGTGGCTGTTTAATCTAAACATGGATAACTGCATAAAAGAGCTGAAAGGTTTAAATATTGGAGCTAGAATGAATAATTTGACCGTTTGTTGCCTTTTATATGCTGACGACGCTGTTCTTCTTGCCGATAGCAAAGAAGACCTGCAAATGGAGTTCTGGTTCCAACCCTTATGTATGGCAGCGAAGCATGGAGTTGGCAAAAGAAGGATGAAAGCAGACTGAATGCAGTCGAAATGCGATTTCTCAGACAAATGTGTGGCAAAACGATGTTTGATAGATGTTCGAATGATGAAATAATATAATACAAATAATAAATACAAACGTAACCGTAAGTGTGTCGCTTTCAGTTACAGTTAATTTCATCAGTTAGTAATTTCTAACGATGTTTGATAGATGTTCGATGATGATAGATGATTGATGAAATAAGGAAAGAATGCAAGGCTGAGATAAGCATTATCGATAAAATTAAGAAAGGTGTGTTGAGATGGTTTGGACATGTGGAACGTATGAGTGAAGAAAGAACGGTTAAACAAATTTATGAGGCGAATGTAGTTGGAAAAAGAAGCAGAGGACGACCGAGGAAAATCGGCACAATCAGGTATGTCAAATACTTGAAAGCGGCCGGGTCAGGAGTCGTAATAATCGTCGGGTATGTATGAGGAGATGCATGGATGTAGAAGAGGCAAAGAATGTTTGCAAAGAGTGGTATAATGTTCGATTCTCTCTGCCTACCCCTGCGGGGAAGCGGCGTGAGGGTTAGTTAGTTTTAGTTAGTCAAAAACGAATAAGTAAAAATGACTAACCACAAAGTAAATGCTTTAAATATGAATAATATTGAGAATAATCTACTCTTCTTCCACATTCATGCGTCTCCTCATACACCCGCCCATTATTCCCACTCCTAACCTGACCATACCATACCATACATACAAGTATTTGTAAGGCCGAGACAAGCATTATCGGGAAATCTAAGAAAGGTGTGTTGAGATGGTTTGGGTATGTGAGTCAATTTAGTGAAGAAATAACAGTAAAAAAAAAATTATGAGGTGAATGTAGTTGGAAAAAAAATGGAAGAAGCCCGAAGAAAACTTGGCGTGATGCTTGAATGCTTGAAAATGGCCAGTTCCTGGGTTCGGAATAATCACTGGATATGTATGAGGAGTCCGCCTCCGTAGCGTAATGGTCAGCACTCTCGGCTACCGTATTGGAGGTCCCAGGATCAATTCCCAGGGGGGGAACACACTTTTATTTATTCAATATTACCCTGGACTGGTGCCTGAAGCGGAGGGCTGATCACCTTTCCTTCATGTGTTAACCATCAAGATAACACTGCATTTATATGATGCAGTGCCCAATGCACCATTGGGTGCGGATGAGGGTTTTGAATTTGAAATTGAACGAATGAAGAGATGTACACTCCCCCACATTGCACTGTACGGTCATACCATCAATAGTTTTAATGCCGCGACTGTTTAGCTGGTGAGTCTGCAATTGAGACAGATTCGAATCGCTTCTAAATTGATCCGAGTGACTGTGAATGGATGATGGCTGTTTACTGTCTATGGTTTAGAGCTGTAGTAGTAGTATAGTGGTGTGGATTGTTTGTAAACACTACACCACCATTTGTGTTGTTGTGTCGAGCAGTCAAGTCATGAGTTTCCGATCATCGTTTTAAAAAAAAAAAATTCGTTGCGTTGTGCCTGAGTGTAGAAACGCATCAATCAATTCGCCGAATAAACTGTTTTTCCATATTCCAAGGGATCCGATAATGGAAAAGAAGCGGTATCGGGTGATAAAAAGTGTAAAAATATATTCAGCCAAAACAAATATTTACTGCTGCGAAGATCATTTTAATTTAAGTATTATGACATAAATACATTATGTTTGATATGTATAATAAATATAAATATTTTCCTGTAAGTAACAAATTGTATAGAAATATGCGTTTGGGGCATATTAACAATATATGATACAATGTCAACATCTGACATTTGTATTCCACGCGTTCGCTTTTCTCAGCGTGATCACTTTCCGATTTTGTGGCTCACAAATCATGGCTCTCATGTTACATTTACAAGTAGTTTCAGATCCACAACCCTGTTCTTAAAAATATAATTTTAAACTTATTTTACAGATCGAAGAAGACTTGCAGAACTATATTAAATATAGTTTAATGGGATGTTGTCCATTTTTAAAGCAGCATGTGATTCCCCATATTTTTAGTGACAAAACACTTCAGAGTCACTTACTCCATTATTGGGACATGCGCAAGAGTCCATTGCTCCCTTTGCACATGACACAAGTTCAGCAGAATGGCAGCTAAAGATAAGTACTCTGAAACTTCTGCTTTCTACATCCTACTCTGTACCTCAAGTCTGTTCTTTGCCACCCCCACATTGCACTGTTATGCCTGGGCCTATACCATGTACAAGTAAAACATATTCTGAACCACCGTACTCTCTGTATCAGTTTCTTCATCATCGCCAACATGCGCTAATATAATTAACCCTTTAAGCCATTGTAATAAAGGAATACAAGTTAATTTAAATAAAATTTCTGCAATTAGAAGTAAATCAACTTCAACTCGGGTAGAGTGCAAGAAAATTGCTCGCTCACCTTTTAAAAAAAGAATTAAAAGGAACAGAAAGGAACGTTCTATGTCAGTCTATCTGATGAAGAAAACGAGTCTGATAAAGAAAATATGTCAGATATGTCCATTAAATCCAGTTTAGGCTCTGAACATAAAATTGACATAAATTCAAATAATATAAGGAATGCAAATATATTAATTTTAAAACAAAATCCAAAATTATGTTTAGGATTGCCTGAAAATATGTACCACATTATAGAATTCATAACTTCTAAAGTAAATTGTGATGCTCTCACTACTCTGATTACTTAAAAAAAAAATTAAACGAATCTTATGTTATTCTCGCCCTTCAATTTGGGATGTCGAAAAGCACAGTGGATCGAATTTTCACATCAACTGTGAAAATTCTAGCTGCTTGTTTAAAAAAAATTATTTGCTGGCCATCTGCTGAGAAAATAGGGTATAAATTACCCATACCATTTATACAAAGATATTGCAAAGTGCAATCAATTATTGACTGCTTTGAAATTCAAATTGAAAAGCCCACAGATCCCATATATCAAGCGTTAACTTGGTCAGAGTATAAACACAAATATTACTCTAAAATACCTTTTATCTCGCACTCCCGACGGCGTGATAAACTTTATTTCTTGCGGTTATGGTGGACGCACAACACGCCGTGTTGGGGAAACAAGGTTCTATGTGGATTCCTTAGAGTTTTGAGATATGAGAGGTTGAAAATTTAGATGATGTTTTCTCTAATATTCTACATAAATACTTATTTATTATTTTAATAATATGATTAAATCAAACCTAGAAGCAAATTTAATGTAACATTTTTTAGAAAACTTGGAATAATAAATAATTTTTAAGTAAAAAAAAGTTCAGGAACTTTGTAACCTTGAGATTTTTCAAAATTATTCAAATAATACAATGCAACAAAGTTCTATCTCAAATAGAACCTTGTTGCACTCACTTAGATGACCAAAATATTTATTTTAATTTGTTTTGACTGCCAAAGTTGGTGGAATGAAAATATTTTTTTGAATATTTTAGTATCAATAACATTAGAAAAAACAAACAAAACATAACGGATATTGATTATCATAAATAAGGTTGATATTTTTTTATATTATAGGAAACAATTTAACAGAAATAAACATAACACAATAAAACTTTGATTAAAATATAATAAATGCAAAAAAAAGTAGACTTAATTCTCTAAATAAAGCATTATAAAATTCTCTGTCAATTAAAGGAATCCATTTGAACATCGATTCGATTTTAGCTTCCGATAAGTTTCGCTTATTTTTATCTGGTTTTGGAGTAATTTTACTTATAATTGTGCTTGTATTGGATTTAGAGAGATTGGACCGTTGTTTCTGGTTTGAACGTTAGTTGCTAATATGTTTACGTTGGACCATTCCACGTCTATTGCATGACTTGTTTTAAATGCCACTTGAAAGTGATTTTTTGTAAAATGAAGAATTGTTACTTTAGTAAATGGAATACTCGTATATTTGAAATATTTTGAGCAAGGGGTAAAGTCTTTAAAATCGTTTCTATTGAGCATTACAATACGATATGATTTCGAAGTGTTTATCTGTTTTAACAGCATTAACAGGGAAAGAGGTAAATAATACTCTGACACTTTCAAAATACTCTCAATTCTAGAGTGTACATTATCCACTTCTTGAACCGCTGAATGTCCGGGAGTTGAGTATTTGACAATAATATCCTCCACTTATTTATTGTTGATTAAGATATTTGCTATAGCAGAAGACATGAGTGAATGAGAAGACATGAGGTAATGAATTTATATGATCCCTGACCAAGCGCCTTTTTTCTTAGCAATTTTGTGTTTTTTTTCCATGTTTACCCCTTTTGTGTTGTGAAGGTATACCTGTTGTAGCGTCTTCTAATGTGGACACCGTAAATAACCTTCTGATAAATACCTATCTAGAGTTTCGAAATAAAATATTTTGCATATATGAAACATGAATGATTCATTTTTTAAATAGTATTTAAACGTAAACTTTTTTCTTTCGGAAACAAAATGATATTTTAGAAATAAAATTATTTTTTTCATTTTGTGACAGTTCATAATGCTTTTTATGAATGATGTTTCTTACATCTTTTGGAATCCAGTGCCCTGCACTTAAATTTGCACTTTTCCAAGCAATTTTTCTTGTTGTGTACTGTTTTAGCAGCAACCAGTTTGCCTCTGGTAAATAATGATAAATTCAAGTGTAAATTCCACAGATTATCGCGAAAATAACTGATTTATACTTCAAAATATGAAAAATTTATGTTTATGCTACCTTTCTGTATCATTTTTTCGGGAATATTAATAAATTCACCAGTTATATCACACAAAACTCAGCTATTCCGCCATCTTGAATACTATATAGTATGAAATTAGTCGAGATAGAACCTTGTTTCTCTAAATGATATTTCATAATAGCAGATAGAACTTTGTTTCCCTTTGAATTTCCGACGATTGATTTGGTTTTTTGTTGTAATTTTTATACAGATCGAACCGAAATTTAAATCTGAATAGAGTTAGAGTTAAATGTGAAAATACCTAAATGTGTTAGATAGAACCTTGTTTCCCCAACACGACGAACAGACACTGACACAGTTGAAAATAGTGGATATATTTCTTACTTGCAGCCGGGCACACATGTGGTGGGTGACAGAGGATTCAAAAATATTTCCAAACTTCTCGAAAGCAAGCGATGTCAGCTTGTGCGGCCCCCTAGCATATCTGCAAGAGTGCAGCGTACACGGCAGGAAGTGCGGCAAGCCAAACAAATAGCCGCATTACGAAGCAATGTTGAGCGCGTTATTAGTAGAATCAGAGAATTTGCAATGACAAGAATGTATGCAGGAGTCCACCATAAGCATATTTTTTTAATGGATGAAATAGTAATAATTGAATGCGGTCTAGTAAATTTTCAAGGAGTTTTAATAAATGAATAAATTTGCAAACATTATAATTTGTTTACTTCCATATCTTGGTTAACCTACATTTTATATTAAAATAAAACAACTTACCGGTTTTTCCCACTTTTATTTTATTGAAATAAAAATGGAAAAAACCAGTAAGTAAACCAGGTAACACATACATTTACCTTCACTTTATTCATTGAAAACAAAAAACAAAAAATGTATTAATGTTCTGTCGGTAAGAAGTAACTTCTGGAAATTTAACATTTCAGAAAACAACCGATTCAACGGATGACTACCATGCTGTAGAAGAACCTGTCAACCGGCAGTTCTGGATATATTCTTACAATATTTGAACTACTACTACCATCACGCCGTTTCTCCGCAGGGGTAGACAGAAAGGATGGAACGCCACACTCTTCTGTCCTGACATACACTCCTCGTCTCCTTCACATCCATATATCTAGTCATGCATGCGCTCCGATTACGCACACTTTTGACACCGCCAGATTTTAGGTTTTCAATGATCTGATTGTGCCAAGTCTTTTTCGGTCGTCCTCGTTCTGTTTTCCCTCTCACATTCGCCACATATATTTTCTTAGTCATTCGCTCCACATGTCCATACCACCGTAAAGAACTCTTCCTAATCTTTTCAATTCAGGGAGTCGGAGACTACTTCTCCCTCCCTCATCCAGCTGAACGACTTTCCATAGATCACGGCTACGATGACCAGACTCTACCTGGGACATTGCAGGAAGAGTTGAGAATCTTCACCGATGGTAGTCTCTTGAACGGCAAAGTAGGTGCAGCTTTTGTACCCTTCGATGGTGTGAGAGAGCTGCCGTCGAGGAAGTTGAAACTCAACGAATTCTGTTCTGTGTTCCAGGCGGAACTTTATGCGATCAAAGAAGCCTTGTTTTATGTTCTAAAAAAACCCCCAACAGATGGAAACAG
The DNA here is from genome assembly GCF_059751285.1 of Brachycentrus maculatus. Lineage (NCBI taxonomy): Eukaryota > Metazoa > Arthropoda > Insecta > Trichoptera > Brachycentridae > Brachycentrus > Brachycentrus maculatus. Next base: position 68,461 of record NW_028280973.1, read on the forward strand.
ATAACGATCCTGACAGACTGTAAATCCGGCGTCCATGCAATAGCGGACCGAAACTCGATCAACCCTATTGTCATGGACATCACAACAGATATTCAAAAGTTAAGATGCAGACACCAGAATGTTTATATCGGCTGGATAAGGGGTCACTGCGGTATCCTAGGGAACGAAAAGGCGGATGAAAAGGCCCGGGAGGCAACACTCAAGAAGACTGCCCCTGACTATGCCGACTTCCCGCTAAGTTTTGCCAAAAGGCAAATTAGAAGCAGGACCCTCCAACTTTGGAACGATCGTTATTTAAACGAAACCACCGAAAAGGTAACCAAAATGTTCTTACCAACCATTTTCCATGCCTTTGATTTCAGGAGACTGCAGAAACCTGGCTTTGAGCTCAAACAAATCCTTACGGGTCACGGTGGGTTCATGAGCTACCTACATCGTTTCAAGATCTCCGAGATCGACAGCTGTACGTGTGATGATGAGACACCTCAAGATGTCCCTCACCTGTTGATGCTTTGCCCCCTATTCAGCTTTCAAAGACAACAGCTGGAGGCGCGTTGCAGGAGCCTGGGTGAGGACCTATCCAACATCGGATCCGCGATAGTTCATAAGGAACTGTCACGAGAGGTAGTATCATACATGATCAAAATAGTGAAGGACATTGGTAACATAAACCAAAGTAGGACACAAAATGCCGAACCCTCTTCTAGTGGAACGGAAGGTCTGCTGATGTCAGTCAACAGTCCGCCTCCTCCTGAGGAGTTGTACGTGGTTTCCTCCCAGCAATGAGCAAATGCTGAGAAGTTCCTGTTTGGCCCACACTAGATTATCTTTCCTGTTCCAACACAGATTCAAATAAAACATATTTAATTAGCTAGAAGAAACAAACTCCACTAAATGATCTATAAACCTTGTACATAATAAGCAAGGTAAATAATAAATGCAATTCCCATCTAAAAAAAAATAATCTTTTCAATTATTCCTTGTTCAGCCTTACATTCTTTTCTTATATCTTCGTTTTTAATTCTGTCATACAATGATTTTCCACACATTCGTCTGAGGGAGCGCATTTCAATAGCGTTCACTCTGCTTTCATCCTTCCTTTGCCAGTTCCATGTTTCGCTTCTATACATTAGTGTCGGTACCAGCACGCCGTTGTGAATCGCTAGCTTGGCTTCCATGGACATATTTTTATTTGCAATCACTCTGATCAAATTACTTTTATTATATTCCCTGCATTCACTCTTCTCTCAATATCCTTATCCAGTTCTCTCAATATTTGAACTCAGTTATGGAAATCTATTTCAATAATGAAATTATATAATAGCCTGTAAACAACTCTTACCAAATTTATTTTATATAATTATTATAATAAGATACTACTTTGAAAAATGTATATAAAATCATGGTTTTAAACACTTGCCTTGTTTATATCATAACATGAACATTTCATTAAAAAATAAATAAAATAAAAAAGAAAATACTTATTTTACTCACACATAAAAAAAATACCTTGCATGTCTTACAAACCACTTTCAAAACATTGTATTAAACATATAAAATAATTAAATAATAAACCTTTAGAAAAAGAAATATTTCATTCGAAACATCCCCTACTCAATTTTGTTAAAAAATGGTTTATGTACTTAGATATTTTAGTAATTTGGGAAGGAACAACAAGACAACTAGATTCTTTTCTAAACTTTATTAATATATGTAATGATAAAATACAGTTTACATTAGAAAATAATGAAGGTAAAGAAATAAATTTCTTGAATCTCAGTTTAGAAATAATTCATTTAAAAAATTACTTTTGATGTATATGGAAAACCCACACATACGGACACTATAATTCCCTCTTGTTCGGCCCATCCACTTAATCATAAACTGGCTAGCTTCAACTCCATCATCCACAGAGCACTACAAATCCCATTAAATGATAGTAAGTTTAAACAAAAAATCAATACTATAAAACAAATTGCACGCAATGACAGTTAAAAAATAAAAATAATAGACGCGATATTGGCGTGATATAATAAATCTTAGGCTATGCCATAAAGCACGGTCTGCTCGGTGGAGGGATGTGGGTCTTTTCCCATTTCCTTGGCTATAATGAATTTTTTTGTGGTTCCAACCTCAGCCATCTTGGATTTCCTCCAATAACACACTGTTGATGTCCTCGGTGGTTCCTCGGAATGTCTGTTAAGCCATGCTACAAATGCCAAAGCATGTTTACGACCTCCTGAAAGTTTAAAATTAACACAGTGAACCTTAGTTAGCAAAAATAATAATCTGGGGATAAATACACACTTTTTTAAATAAGAAAAAATCTAATTTATAAGAGTAATTTAGAATGATTTATACAGTGCCATTTTCATAAAATACAACGTCAAGGGTGCTTTGTCGGTAAATACATATTTTGAGTCTTAATTTCGATAGTCAAGTCTTAATTCCAAGTTTTTTTCATTAATTACATACATATTTATATTACTACTACTGCCATCACCCCATTTCGCCGACGGAGTAGGCAGAGAAGATGAAACGTTACACTTGTCTGTCTTGACATACTCTCCTTGCTTCCTTCGCATCTAGTTATAGTCACCCTCTGGTTACAGATAAAAAAATCTATATTTGTGTTTTAAAATAAACGATTTTTTTTGTTGTTTTTGACTTGAAAATGCGAGCTATATATCTTATTAAAACTGAAATTGAGACTGGACATACCTGTTCAGTATTGTATTGTACATTATAATTTATAGTTGAAGTAGTATTTTGAATTTTATAAATAAAATTTAAACTTTGTTTTAAAATCAATATAAATAGGTTATTATAACTTAATTATAATGTCAAAAGGTAGCGGTCGGTTTTGAAAATGGTAGACATTATAATTATGATTTTTATTTGAAGCACTAACTTTGTGATTTTCCATTTTATAATTAAAATGTAATTTTGTCTTAAAATCACTTTAAATTTATAGTGATTTTAAAACAAAGTTAAAATTAATTATATACATTATAATTAAGTTATAAGATATTTATAGTGATTTTATTTACTGTAATATATTGTACTAAATCATGTGTACTGCCAGTGACTACAAATGCATTAGAGACCATGCACAAACAAAAACACACAGAAAAGCTCAAATGCACACAACGATCCATGGAAAGATTCATAAACTAACTAACTAACTAACCATCACGCCGCTTCTCCGCAGGGGTAGGCAGAGAGAATAGAACGCCACACCACTCTGTCTTTGCAAACATTCTTCGCCTCTTCCACGTTCATGCATCTCCTCATACATACCCGCTGATTGTTACGACTCCTAACCTGACCACTTTCAAGTATTTGGCATACCTGATCGTGCCATGTTTTTTCCACTTACATTCGCCTCATAAATTTGTTGTACCATTCTTTCCTCACTTATTCGTTCTACATGTCCAAACCATCTCAACACACCTTTCTTAATTTGATCCATAATGCTTATCTCAGCTTTGCATTCCTTCCTTATTTTACTGTTCGCACATCTATCATAAATCGTTTTGTCGCACATTCTTCTGAGAGATAGCATTTCGACTGCATTCAGTCTACTTTCATCCTTCTTTTGCCAACTCCATGTTTCACTTCCATACATTAGAGTTGGAACCAGGACTCCGTTGTGCACTGCCAGTTTAGCTTCCGCTGTTAGGTTTTTATTTGCTATAACTGATTTCAGTGCACTATTCACTTTGTTCCCAGCATTCACTCTCCTTTCTATGTCTTTATCAATCTTTTCATCCCTAGAAAACATACTACCCAAATATACGAAATTATCTACCTGTTCCAAAATCTCCCCGTTTACCAATATTTCACACTCAGATCTACATTCTTCTCTTTCAAAAACCATAATTTTGGATTTGCTAACATTCATCAATAAATCACTTCCCTTGCACACATTATACACTTTTGTCACCAACGCCTGCAGGTCTTCTCTACTATCGGCATTGTCAGCATACAAAAGGCAACAGACAGTCAAATTATTCATTCTAGCTCCAACATTTAAATCTTTGAGCTCTTTCATGCAATTATCCATGTATAGGTTAAACAGCCATGGTGACATTACACATTCTTGTTTAACACCTATAGAGATGCTAAGCCAGGATGAAAATGAACCATTTACCCTAATGCATGCAGTGCTATCCTCGTACAAGGATACAATGCCTTGGATAAGTTTACTGCTTACCCTATACTCAGATAACACCTTCCATAGCTTCGTTCTAACTCAGTCATACGCTTTCTGCAAATCCACAAAAGTACAGAAAAGCTTTTGGTTTTTGCTCAAAAACTTTTCCGTAATGTTGCGCAAGGCAAAAATTTGATCCGTACATCCTCTCCCATTCATAAATTTACTCTGGACATCCCACACTTTGTCCTTTGTTATGGTTCCCACTCATTTAATTAGGATTCGACCATACATCTTACCAACAGCACTCAATAGACTGATTGCTCTATAGTTCCCACATTCCACCCTAGAACCTTTCCCCTTGTAGAGAGGCATTATAACTGCCCTTCTCCAATTTACCGGAGTATAACTCTCTTCTAGACAACGGTTAAAGAGCCTATGCAACCATGTGAGAACTATTTCGCCACCATTCTTGACGTATTCTGCGGCAAAATCGTCGAATCCTAGAGCCTTCCCATTTTTCAAGGACTTAGTGGCATTCTTAATTTCTTCCATACTTATCGCTCTTGAAACATCATTCACACATATTCGGGGAAATGTACTTACGTCACTAACGTTATTAATCGCATGTGTTTCATACACCTCCTCGAAATACTCTTTCCATCTCTCTTTTATATCTTTTTCATTCGTCAACATTTTTCCGTCTTTCGCTGCAATCGATTCATGATTCATGCTTGGTAAAATAAGAACTGAATAAATTAGGAGCATCACCAAAGTAGTGGGTATCATGGATCGCGTAGCAAAACTCGAGTGGCAATGGGCAGGACACGTTGCAAGACTCTGAAGACCTCACAAGATGGACATCTAAAGTTCTAAGATGGAGACCTTGGGAAAATAAGAGAGGCGTAGAAGACCATTAAAAAGATGAGCCGACGACATAGCCACTGTGGCAGGTGGAAACTGGTTACAGGCAGTAACCGACCCAAATATTGGAAGGACACGGAAGAGGTGTATATCCAGCAGTGAAGGACAAAAGGCTGAAGCAGAATAAGAAGTCATATATTACCTTGAGAAGCTGAACAATTGTGATACTGGCACGACTCTATTCTTTCCTCTACTTCATTGCGTATTAATGTAACGGCATATGCCTTACATCGCACTTTGTGCTCCGGCGTCACGCGAGCCTTCACAGTGCATATGTCGCCGGTATGTTTAACTTGAACATATCCAATCGCATTGTCGCCTTAACATTCCGTAGTCGATCTGAAATTTTAGCAAAGAACTATTATTTGTAATAAATAATAAATATCAGTAATAAATTTAAGCATACAGTGAAACCTGTTAGATTGAACACCTTTTCTGAATGAACACCTTTATACTTTGAACATTGAACATTAAAAATAGTAATTATCATTTAATTACCCACTGTTAGAATAAATATTAAATAATTTTAATATTGGAAAAATTCATTGTCCCCCTTTCCTTTTTTTTATTATTTCACCTTTGGTTATTGATAAAAAAGTATATTCACAAAAAATCTACCTGGTAATATAGTCTGCCTACTTGATTTACTTGGTTTGATAGTGTAATTGTGTCCATTTTAAGCGTTCCTGGTACCGTTGGATTGCTCGTCACATTTCCTGATCACTGATATATGGAACACTAACATTTGAGGTGTTTAGACCTGTTTCCGACATTTAGTACATTTTTGTTTTTTTTTAACAACATTTCATCAGTATCTAAGAAAAGAAAGTATAATGAAGTGATTTTGGCAGACAAAATTTCAACTATAAATGATATAAACAATGGAATGTCTGTCAGAGATTGTGCAAAAAAAATATTCTGTTTCTGTAGGCACTATTGTGAACTGGAAAAAGCAAGAAAAAATTACAACAGCAGCTTATGAAAACCAAGATCTTTCAAAAAAACGGCCATCAAGAGTTGCTGGTGACTAAAAAATACTTGACCAAAGAGTTTTCGACTGGTTTGCAGCTGCACGCGCCCGTCATATTCCTGTATCTGGACCAACATTACAAGGTAAAGCAGTACTTGTTGCTGGACACATTGGTTTAAAAAATTTTAAAGCATCAAATGGATGGCTGGAATGTTTTTGCAAGCGACACAATATTTACTTTCGCACATTGTCTGGTGAAAGCTCACATGTTGATGAACAAGTTGTAGGAAATTGGAAAAAAAAACTGCAAAACATTATTAGTGGTTATGACATGCGAGATATCTGGAATATTGATGAAACTGGTCTTTTCTGGCGAGGTGTTCAAAGTCAAAGTTTTGTTCTTCAAAATGAAAAAATGCAAAGGTGGCAAACTTGCAAAAGAACGTTTATCAATTGACCTTCTCTGCTCTGCAACAGGTGAAAAATTCCAACCTTTTGTTATAGGAAAATCTAAAATGCCACGCTCTTTTGACAAGAAAACTCCCGCTACTGTAGTATGGAAAGCAAACACTAGATCTCGGATGACTGGAACACTCTTTTATGAGTACTTAAAGCTCTTTAACTCAAAAATGCTGACAGAAAATCGAAAGATTTTATTGTTTTTAGATAATGCGCCATGCCATTCAGTGGTTGAATTTTCAAACTTAACTTTTGTCTTCTTGCCACCCAACACTACTGCGGGCACTCAACCTCTAGATTGCGGCATCATCAAAAACTTGAAAGTAAAATACAGAAAATGCTCTTAGACCATTTGCTGTCAACAGACAACACTTCCAATCTGGACGTTTCACTTTAACAAGTCTCTGTCAAGAACTCTATTGAATGGATTTCTCAAAGCTGGAATGAAGTAACAAAATCAACAATATCACATTGTTTTGCAAAAGCTGGAATTCAAGAAATGACATTAGAGTCGAGTGTTAACGATAGTCATGTTGATAAACAAGAATTACAGGATTTAACAGCAACTAACGGATATGCAGATCTTAATAATCCTTGTGAGGATGTTCCAGCATTTGAAACATCCACAGAAACTGGTTGGGAGGAAGATCTTCTTTTTGTATCTCTCGAATCATCAGACGAAGAAATTGAACCAATTGTTCGAGAAATTCCAATTCCCAAGCCCACAATTCAAGATGCATTTGCCAGCTTAAAGTGCCTCTCAGATTTTGCCAATACACATGAGGTCAAAGGTCTTTCACAGACTTTAAACTCTATCCGCCATCAGTTGTGCAAGTACCAAATGGAAAACGTAAAACAAATGACAATTGAAAAATTTTTCTCAAAGAAACAATAAATTTACTTATATTGGCATAATTTTTTTTTTCTATAATTTTTTATTTACCTGTTAAATTGAACACCTCCTTACATTGAACGTTTTTTTCAGTGCACTAGTAGTGTTCAATCTAACAGGTTTCACTGTATAAGCAAATTTTTAGACGGTGATTAAGAATTAGCATTTTGAGAACAAACAGTTTTAGGTAAAGAATAAATTTAATAAATAATTTCTGAGTAAAGAATTTAAAACGATGTTTACAAGATAATAATTCGATATTGTAAAAAGAAACTTAATATAGTTTCTAACATTATTTTAATATAATGAACAATTATTTACTCACCTGGAAGCTTTTACACCACGAATTTCACCACTTACAAAATTTGCATTTCTTATAAAGTACTCCGTCATAAGAAATGTCAATATTTGGTAAATTGTCAGATTGTGCCTGACTGTCTGTCATGATTTATTAAAATGAAGAAAGAAAAGGTTGAAAAAGACTTTAAATATGTTTAAAAACTCTAAATTAATCACGTCACGTCTCACACGTGCTGTTTTACCCACAGACCACAGACCACAGATCACAGACTAACTAATTTATATAAAGACCGCCAACTGCCTCGATTTTTTATGGCTGGAAGTGATATTCGCCAGCGGCCGGAAGTGACGTAAACGGCTAGAAATACTAAGCTCCCGGCTGGGCGTGACTTCGCCGCGGCTGAATGTCGAATCCACCCGCCGAAATATTTATCATTCATTTTTCAGGTTAAATGGTATTTATATTGAAATTTGTTGTATTACATATTTTCAAAATTATAATATTAATATTACAAAGAAGATATTTCACTTTCTATATTTATTTATTTCAGTGTAAACAAAAATAGAAAGGTCACGGCTAAAACGCGACATTTATAAAAAGAGTTCAAGCGATTAATAATGGTTACTCAACTCAACCTTACAATGGTAAATGGCAATGGTAAATTTTTTTAAATTATGATTTCAAACTTTGTATAAATATAAGGCTTTTCAACAAAAACAAAAACGATAGAATTTTCAAATTACTATATTATATTTAAAATTCTAGAAAATACAATATTTTAAAAGGGAGGAAGGAGTGCCCACCACTTCCTGAAGTTATGTTTCTTAACGGGGGTGCCAGCGCCCCTTTGTGGGCGTTTTGGAAGTCTGGCTAGGCGTTTTTAAATTTTTCGCATTTGGGGGGTGCTGCAGAAGTTCAAGGGAGCGTTGTGTTAAGTAAGAAAAACTACACTTTCATACGCAAAATTTAACTTTAACTTTGGCATAATACTCAATATTATCAAGTTCTTCATATACGGATTTCTATTTTTCTATCGATAATTGTCTATAACCATAGTCTGTCCATATTTATTTGAAATATTTGAACAACTTGTTGGTATCTCGTATTTTTCATTCCCGTTTTGGTGTTTTTGTTAGTGTATAAGTGTGTCTCGTCATTTTCTGGTCGTTTTTTGAACAATCTGACGTTTACGAGTCGACCCCCCCTGCCACAGATTATATACTAGAAACCACAGACTAACTCATTTATATACCACAGACTAATAACTAATTTGTCGGGGAATATGAACGGGGAGAGGGAGGGAAGACCATAGACATCACTAAATAGAACCGCCAATAATTTAGCAATGTTACCAATATTAAAATAACTCCATCGTTTCTGTGACGTCATTCGCTGACAACTTACGAAAATAACGTTTTTCGATGGCGAATTTTCCAAAAGAAAATGATGAATGAAAATATTAATTACATCGGCTGTTATAAAGACAAAACGAGTCTAATACAATTCTTTATAGGTTGAGGTCATTTTTTACACTGATTACAATACATTGTTTATCTTTATAATGCTTTCTGTACTGGAAATGGTTAGAAGTGAAGAAATTATAAAAACCAAGGCTCTTCAATAAATCTTTCTCGTAAAAACTAAAATAAAATGAGTACTGTATTGTAAAGTAGGAAGGGGAATATTTTTCTGAATTGTAATAAATCGCAAAAAGTGATGTACCTGAATTGGAAGTGACCAGAAAAAGAGGATATTATATGGTATACTTCTGAAGGAATCATAAAAAACAATTCCAGAACCGGTGTTACTAAATGCTAGAGGGATTTATTCCATTCCAGAAATACTAATTTATAGAGAGCTTAAAAAATACATTCTTTTTAACCAATATGCTTTTTTTAATAAATGATAAATTGTACCATAAGTACTTACTTTAACACTTATTTCGATGACAAATACTTATATCTTACTTTAGTTTACATATAATAAAAAAATATTAAAATATGAATTGAGCTGTCTTATTTCACTCATAGTCAGTCATAGGGTCGACACCGGTCTGTATTAGGAAATAATCCATTTTCAATACGTCAGTATTGAACACAAAACCTTTAACTGTTTATTGCGTGGATTTTAATATATGCATTTTTGACTATTATTTTTTTAACTTTTTAAGGATAAACCTATCCCATTAAAAAATAAAAATAAATTTAAAAAATTGTCGAGCTATTTTAAAATTAAATTAATTTGTTAAAAATATGGACCAGCCTAGGACAAAAACATGGTCAGTATTTTAGCCGTTTACCTTAAGTTAGTTTAAGTTTATTCCGAATAATAAATCCATATAAAAATAAAATCAATGAATTGGATTACGTCGTTATTATTGTTGTGTGCGTGGGCGGGTTTCCCATTATCCGAAGGAGATGCGATATGATATATGATAATAATAAAATTAAATCAATCAACATTTGGAAATAAATACTGCGATATAATGAAATAATAATTGTCATATATAAATATTCATGTAAATTCATGTATGATTAAGTGTACCTAATCACAACGCTTATCGGATTGTAAATCGAAATTAATACAAAAAATGTTTCTGAAGAAAAAAATTATACATAAAGGCGAACGTGCAACGTGCAAATACATGCAAAATTTACCTTCCATTTTTACCAAAACTTGTCTGGCTCGGGATCGATTTGCACAGTGTTGCTGACTTCATTATTGTTTATTCGTCGCGTTGGGGAAACAAGGTTCTATGTGGATTCCTTATAGCTTTGAGGAATCCTCATATTATGAGAGGTTGAAAATTTAGATGATATTTTCTCTAATATTCTAAATAAATACTTATTTATTATTTTAATAATATGATTAAATCAAATCGAAGAGCAAATTTAATGCAACATTTTTTAGAAAAGTTGGTGGTTTGGCCGGTACTTATCGGTAGTACGTTTTGAATTTCGAACGACGCCCGACTGCCCGAATACAAGACAAAAGAAAACAAAAGTAAAAAAAACAGTTGCAATTTGACTCTTCACGCGGGCGCTCTATATTGAATTGTTGTGAATACCTCGCTGTATTTTGTGACCCCATCACCACCATCAAGAGAGAATCGCCCTGATCCCAGCGCTGGATCAAGACCAACTATAAGAATAAAAGGTTAGTTCTTTATTCATATGTGCTATTAGATATTTATCGAACTCGCCGTCCCTTAGTACTTGAAAGTTCGAGCATAAATCATCGAACTAACTAGGGAGAGTAACACGACTCCAAATCGATCTAAATATTTCAACCTTGTAGAATCGTCGTCTTATTGTTAATACCATAAGACTGGTCCTTCGAATAATTGTTTTTTTTTTTTAGTTCATTTCGCACTGTGGCGAAACCATTTTTGGTCCTATCGAACCGGATTTACATATTTACGATTACTAGCGTACCTATTTACGATTGCAAGCGTTTCGGATTTGGTGTCAATACTAAATTCGATATTTAAATTCCTTGTGAATTTGTTTCCCTTTGATAATATTGCTACTGCAATAAGCATTACGTAAACATGAATGATAAAATACAACTTAAATTGGCGAAAGCAAAAAAAGATTATATTTTGGCGGAAATCGAAGAGCTACATAAACAAGCTCAACATGTTTATCAAAGTCAAAAAGAAACGCGAATTACACAAGAATTTAGAGTACAGGCATCGGAAATTGACAATGATTTTTCCGAATTTAAAAACTTGTGTGATAATGAAAACGTGTTGCAAATGAAGTTAAATCCAGATTTTCAACCGAATTTTGAGAGCTTGACAGTTTTCAAAAGGAAGTTTTATTTTGTTAAAGACACACTTATACGGATGACAAAAATTTCTGAACTCGAGTCGTCAAATACTTCGCAACCAATTCAAGGTGTAACAAATTTAGTTTTAAAATCGCAGTATGATCTTAGTTATAATTTAAGTATTCAACCACTAGTTTTAAATAAGATAACCGATAACCTTCCAGTTTCCGAGATTAATACCTCATCTCTCAACTATTTAAAAGATTTGTCCTTAGCTGACAGAGACTTCCACATTTCAAGACCAGTAGACAAATTACTGGGTGCTGAAGTCTTTACTGAAATTTTGCGAGATAAAAGAATACGTGGACCTCCAGGAAACCCAGACGCTATAGAGACCGCATTTGGGTTTGGAATTGTAGGTTCAGCCAATTCTTTGATAAGTTACGATAAGGACGATACTCGTCCTCCTATTCATAATTTTTTGACTACTTCTAAGGAATCAATTGAGACACTAGTATCCAGATTTTGGACATTAGAAGAAGCACCTTCGAGTGAAAAACCAAGTTTTTCATCTGAGGAAAAACAGTGTGAAGAATTTTATAAATCAAACATACATCGGGATAGCACTGGGCGCTACGTCACAGCACTACCCTTTAATAGAGATCCATCTTGTTTAGGAGATTCACTTACAACTGCGACACTTCGCTATCAGAAGTTAGAACGCAAAATTAATCAAAATGACACTCTGCGTCGTGACTATGATAAGGTCATGGAAGAATATCTCGAAAATAAATTTATTTCTCCCATACCACTTAGTAATTCTAACGAGCCATTTTATGTCATACCTCATCATGGAGTTCAACGAGCGGACAAACTCACTACAAAACTTAGAGTTGTCCTAAATGCCAGTCAGGTGACTACGTCGGGTCTTTCTCTGAATGATTGTTTACATCCAGGTCCTAATTTACAAGCAGAATTACCCGCCGTTATTCTAAAATTCAGATTATTTCCAATTGCACTCAGCGCGGATATCAAGCAAATGTTTCTAAATTTAATTGTACGTCCTGAAGATCGTCGTTTTCTCAATATCCTGTATAAATTTAAAACTGATGACGTAATAAAGATATACCAGTTTAATCGCGTGTGCTTCGGTTTGAGATGTAGTCCTTACTTAGCTATGCGTACCGTAAAGCAGCTAGCTAAAGATGAACATGATAAATATCCATACGCTGCCAAAATCGCGTCCGAAGATTTTTATATGGACGATTTAGGCACGTCCACTCGCACAACGGAAGAAGGTGTTAAGTTGGCGCTAAGTCTAATTGAACTTTTCAAATTAGGAGGTTTTGAATTAGTTAAATTTGTAAGCAACTCGGCGGAAGTAATGAATGCTATTCCGGAAAGTAATCGTTTAACTAGTAAAGTTAAATTTGACAATGAAGAGGATAACCTTAAGATTCTCGGATTAGATTGGTGTCCTAAGGAAGATGTTTTAACAGTTTCTGTAAAATGTAGCCCAATACCTAAATGTACCAAACGCACAATGTTGTCAACGGTGGCAAAGTTGTGGGACATCAATGGCTATTGTTCTCCAGTAATCTTTTATGCGAAATTATTAATCAAAGCTTTATGGATTCGTAAGTTAGGGTGGGATGAATTGCCACCTGAGGAAATAAAAACTACCTGGCAAAAGTTCTTAAAAGAATTGCCTCTGCTAAAAAGATTTAAATTGCCTCGATTTTTAGGCTTTGAATCGGAATTATGTACTTTTAACATATTAGGGTTTGCAGACGCCAGCGAACGCGCGAACGGCGCCTGTGTTTATAAGTGCATAGAAGTTCCAAATAATCCCAATAAAATAAGTCTTATTCTAGCCAAGAGTCGTGTAGCTCCACTCAAAATTGTGTCTTTAGCTCGATTAGAACTTTGCGCAGTCTTATTATTAGCAAAGCTTATTAAATTCGTCATCGATACAATTTCCTTAAGGTGTACAGTAAAAAATATATATGCCTTTAGTGACTCGACAGTCGCTCTACACTGGACTCACTCATCACCACATCGTTTTGACACATTCGTCGCAAATAGGATCACCAAGATTCAAGAACTTCTTGATCCCAAATATTTTTACCATATCAATGGTAAGCAAAATCCAAGCGACTGTATATCTCGCGGGTTGACACCCGCGCAATTAATTGACCACCCTCTGTGGTTAAACGGTCCACCGTGGGCTAGGGAAGATTGCTCTACGTGGCCTATAAATAAATTTTCCTTTGAAGAATCCGAAGATAAAAAATTGGAATACAAACGTTCTAAAGTTTTTCTAACAACGAATACATTCGTTAATAATTGTTTGGAGTTTTACGAATTGTCTAAAAGAGTCTCGTGTTGGGACAGGCTTCTTCGTATAATTGTATATTGTTTACGTTTTTTAAAACGGTTACCTCGTTCGGTGACAGTTACAGTCTCAGATTTGATAGAAGCTGAGAAGGTGGTTATTAGAGCGGTCCAAAGCATGCATTTTTCAGACGAAATAAGCCAATTAAAGGGGTCTCAGGTCATATCAAAACAGTTGAAACGTCTGAGTCCCTTTATAGACGAAGAAGGTATTTTACGCATTGAAGGAAGATTATCCAAAGCAGATCTTCCTTTTGAAACCAAACACCCAGCGCTTCTTCCAAAACGAGACCATGTGGTCGATTTAATAATAGATCGGTACCACAAATTTCACTTACATACGGGATCGGGACTCCTTATGTCTATCCTGCGCCAAAGATTTTGGATTCTTTCTGCCAGAAGCGTCATTAGAGGGCGAGTAAATAAATGCAATGCCTGCTTCCGCATGTCTCCGTCACATCCAACTCCGAAAATGGCTGATCTTCCATCATATCGGATACAGGAGGCAAAAGCTTTTGTCCACACAGGTGTTGATTACGCGGGTCCTCTAAACATTACTCTCACTAGAAAGCGCGGACAACGTTCTCAAAAGGCTTATCTGTGTCTTTTTATTTGCTTAACAACTAAGGCTGTACATATTGAACTTGCTTCGGACTTATCCTCCGATACTTTCTTAGCCGCGTTCAAACGTTTTTTGTCGCGAAGAGGACCTGTATCATGTTTGTACTCAGATAATGGTACAAATTTTATTGGAGCTAAGGCACAGTTAGAAGATATTTATAAGTTAACCGTATCGCAGGAATACCACAATATTATAATCAAAGAAATGCTTAAGCGTCGTATAGAATGGAAATTAATTCCACCTCATAGTCCACATTTTGGTGGAATCTGGGAGTCAAATATTAAGAGTTTCAAATCACACTTATATAGAGTAATAGGAAGTCAATTACTGACTTATGAAGAACTCCTTACGGTATTAGTACAAATAGAGGCTCTCCTCAATTCTAGACCCCTTTGTGTGTTATCGGGCGAACCTCATCCGGAAGTCCTTACTCCCGCCCACTTTCTCATGTCTACACCTTTGCAATCTCTTCCGGCCTTGGAAACAAACAGTTATAGTCTAGGTTATCGTAAACGGTTATTAGACAGTTTAGTCCAAGAATATTGGAAAAGGTGGAGGTTGGAATACTTGCATACATTGCAAGTGCGCCAAAAGTGGTGTACACCCGATCACCCGGTAACTGTGGGTACTTAAGTTCTAATTATACAAGACGACATCCCTCCTTTACGTTGGCCTCTAGGAAGAATAGAAGAATTATACCCTGGCACCGATGGTATTGCCAGAGTGGCTTTGGTCAGAACCCAAACCACCAGCTTCAAAAGGCCAGTTGTTAAACTGTGTCCAATTCCAAATCAATAGTAGTTTGTTTATCTATTGTTTTTGCATTTTTTTTTATCTCAGTTTTTTTTTTTGCATTAAGTTTCCTATTGTATTGAATTGGACGTTTCCGAACAAGTGAAAGTGTTGAGAGAATTACCTCAAACCTCTTATGGTTCAAATTGAAATGAATTATTTAATTATCCCTTTATTTAAGTATTTTTCCATATTATTTCTCTCTCTTCAACATTCGTGTTTGATCGTTTTGGAGTTTGTGGTTCTTTCGGTTTGCGTCGACGGTTTCGGAAGCTCTAGGAACTTCCAAGGCGGGGGGCATGGTTTGGCCGGTACTTATCGGTAGTACGTTTTGAATTTCGAACGACGCCCGACTGCCCGAATACAAGACAAAAGAAAACAAAAGTAAAAAAAACAGTTGCAATTTGACTCTTCACGCGGGCGCTCTATATTGAATTGTTGTGAATACCTCGCTGTATTTTGTGACCCCATCACCACCATCAAGAGAGAATCGCCCTGATCCCAGCGCTGGATCAAGACCAACTATAAGAATAAAAGGTTAGTTCTTTATTCATATGTGCTATTAGATATTTATCGAACTCGCCGTCCCTTAGTACTTGAAAGTTCGAGCATAAATCATCGAACTAACTAGGGAGAGTAACACGACTCCAAATCGATCTAAATATTTCAACCTTGTAGAATCGTCGTCTTATTGTTAATACCATAAGACTGGTCCTTCGAATAATTGTTTTTTTTTTTTAGTTCATTTCGCACTGTGGCGAAACCAGTTGGAATAATAAATAATATTTAAGTAAAAAAAGTTCAGATAGAACTTTGTAACCTTGAGATTTTTCAAAATTATTCAAATAATACTATGCAACAACGTTCCATCTCAAATAGAACCTTGTTGCAGTCACTTAGATAGCCAAAATATTTATTTTAATTTGTTTCTACTGCCGAAGTTGGTGGAACGAAAATATATATTTTTAATATTTTATTAAATTTGCATTTTTCCAAACAATTTTTCTTGTTGAGTACTTTTTTAGCAGCAAACAGTTTGCCTCTGGTAAATAATGATGAATTCAACATTGTAAATTCCACAGATTATCGCGAAAATTACTGATTTTTATTTCAAAATATGAAAAATTTATGTTTACACTACCTTTCTGTATCATATTTTCGGGAATATTAATAAATTCACCAGTTATATCACACAAAACTCGAGTTTGGCGGTTCACAAAACTCAGCTTGAATACTATATAGATATAGTATGAAATTAGTCGAAATAGAACCATGTTTCTCTGAATGATATTTCATAATAACAGATAGAACTTTGTTTCCCTTTGAATTTCTGACGATTGATTTGGTTTTTTGTTGTAATTTTTATACAGATCGAACCGAAATTTAAATCTGAATAGAGTTAGAGTTAAATGTGAAAATACCTAAATGTGTTAGATAGAACCTTGTTTCCCCAACACGACGTATTGGTATCAGTTGTCACTGACAGTTTCTGTTTTTACGTGTCGGCTTCCTCGAACTTCGTAACTTTTTCAATTTATATTTTCGACGGTTTTTTTTAAGAAACCCGATTATTCTATTAGTGATCCGTCGTTTCCTTATTGGTTACCATTATTTTCAATCAACATAAACATTGAAGAAACTGAGCTGAAATCCGAAGACGGGTCGTTTGCGACATTACATTATTCACGCAACAACCCTAAACTATGCATTCGCTGTGCACTCCCGTCGAAGCTGATCGAATCCAATCACTCTGAACAGTCCCATTTTCTAGGCCTAGCTAGAGTTCTGCTGACAACCAATTTTGATCAATCAGTGGCAACTTGTATGTATTTAGTTTTTATATTTTAATTTTTTTTTTTATATTCCTATTACTATTCCTGTTTGGTTCGTATGTGTGAATATTCATGTTGAATTTTTACTTTATAGTGATGAAATACTGAACCCGGATTTATTTACAGATTCAGGACAGTCCGCTCCTGCGAAAGGTTAATACTGTAGTACGCCTTACGTACATATTTAGCATTTAACAATTCTGTCGCAAAAAAACACCCATATACTCATTGTCTTATTTATTTTAATAAACATTTTTGACTGTAATTACACATTCCTTCTTTATTGTATTTTCAGAATTATCAAGAGTTACTTCTCATTACACCATTGTGCTTAATTATATATTGTCAACTGTGCGAATAAAACAAAATTAAAACTTTATTTAAGGCTTGGGCTGAGTATTCAAATTCAAGAAGTTTTAATTTTACAACTACAGCTAACTTTGTATCAGCATGTGTGCACCTATCTACCGTTATTTGACTTTTAAATTCATTCATTACATAAAATCTAATCTAATGGTATATTATTTTTTATTGGAATACATATGGACATCTGGAGCCAGTCCGAGGTCGCATTACTCCTGAACATGACTGAACAGCAATGCTAATTTTTAAACGTTGAATGTAAAAATGATTTGTTTTGTTAATGATTTTTCCGGTTTTATATTTATATTTAACACGTGAAGCTGGTTTGGACCACTTTTTGAGTTTTTGTGGTTTTATTTTAATTTTAGAACACACGTATTTATTTTTAAAATAAACATTTTTTAAAAAATTTTAAAATACAACTAAAATAAATAATAAGGAGAATATAAAAAATACAAAGTACACTTTTTTACTTTAGAAATAATTAACTAGAAAGTAATTGAATCTCATCTAAAAAAAACTCATGGCTTTTCTTTGAAATCTCGGAACATGAGTATTTTTAATTATTTTTTGACAAACTGTTAATTTTTAGCCACAAATCTTAGTGCCACTTTTTTGAGTAAATATAAATTGGTTTACCTTTACACTGATTTATATACATATATATATATATATATATATATATATATATATATATATATATATATATATATATATATATATATATATATATATATATATATATATATATATATATATATATATATATATATATATATATATATATATATATATATATATATATATATATATATATATATATATATATATATATATATATATATATATATATATATATATATATATATATATATATATATATATATATATATATATATATATATGTTTTTTTAGAAGGTCTATATAGGAAAATAAACTTTGCCATGAAAAATCACATTTATTAATATTTATAAATGTTGTATAACATATTTTCCGGATGACAGACATGTCACATTTGTAAATTTATACCGCATATTGTTTATTAACCAGTGTCGGGTGTTGTGGCGTCACTATCACCGCCACCGGTAGGCAGCGGAGAGGAGCGGCAGCAGGGCGGCCGCGAGGCGGGACACCAGGCGGGCGGCGGCGCGCGGCGGGCACGAGGAGCCTCCCTGGTGCAGCTCCGCGAGACTCTCTGGTGGTAAAGCGACAAAGTATTCTACTTTTTATGGGTAGATTCACCCAGTGAATTACTGAAAATATTCTTTTGGTTTTTAAGTATTTTCAAAAGTGTTCGTAAAATAATTCCACTTTATATTGAGATAGTAATTCCATTTTACTTGATGAAACTCTACTTAGGAGTTATTTATATCGAGATTTTTTATCGATTCCAATATAGACGAAGAAGAACATGAGGAAACCTGGGCATTTACAGGGCTTTAGACCTATCATAGGCTGGTTTTCAGTTTTCAGCCTGTTATTTTTATCGTCTTAAAGTGTCACCCAAAATTGTAGATAATTTTAGAGGACTATAAAGGCATTAAAAAAACAAACTACTAATGTCCGGTGAAATCAGAATCAGAATCAATTCCTTACAATCAATCCGTTTTTTATATTTTTTTATTTGAAATATTCGCGTTTTATTGTTTTTTATTCTTCGATTGAATGTATAATATGTTGAGCAATAGTTCATATCGTTATTTTGTATTATTTGTTATAGCCGCTGTCTTTGATCAAATATCCGTTTAGAAATAATATCTCCCTTAGTTTACTTTAATTCCCTTAAAAACCTGTCGGGGATCTTATGAGGACAATTTTAATAGGGGGAGCATCGACCATTAAATATTTCCCATAATATTTACTCCCGAGAATCCGCCGCGAGGCTTTTAATTTGCATGATTTAGCATTAAAATGGATCTATCGGATAATTTCTCCGAATATTGATGGAATATTCTTCGAAAGTCTAATAGACGCGAAAACATTTCTCCATTCCTTCGTCGGGAATATTACGGTAATGATTTGTTTTACCTAACGCGCGGTATTTCTTTAGTATAATATACGGTAACCTTTTCTCGCGGAAACCAAATTCGCGTTTGAAAACTTCGAGAAGAGATAACTAATCAAACTCTTTTCGGGAAGTTAATTTCATTAATATTTATATTAAAAATACAATAAATCAGTTATTCTCCGATGAGCTTTTTACATGTTACATTATTTCAAAATCGATCTTTAATTTTATACCCTTATACCCTTTACCATGAATTAATTATATTGTATACCCAAAACACAGGCCATGCCTTTGTGGGATCTTTTTTTGTATTCATTTTTATATTTTTTTGTATTTGAATTTATGTTTATGTAATACAAAAGAATTTGAAATAAAGAAAAAAAAATACCAGAATTTTCACTACAAATTCATCTCGCATATAAAGAAATATGACAGGGGGATAAAAACACTTTATACCTTTTTTAGCAGCGTCGAAACGTACTCGTACGCGGTATCTTTTTGAAAGTTTGAATTGCGAATGAATACCGTTAAGGACGTGCACGTTGACGAAGGCTGTCAGATCGCCTCGCACGGAGCAGGAGTAGCGACCCGAGTCGGCCGCCGCGAGGCGCGCCACCAGCAGCGTGCTGTCCACTCCGCCCGCCGCCTCCTCCGTCTTGACGCTGCACACACGACAGCCCGAGTGAGTACACACCAGCCACCACCCGCTACATGACTACATGACCACACGCTAGCGCACACGGCGTGTGACGGCCGCTACCTGACTCCGCCGCGGCGCGTGTCGTCGTTGAGCACGGTGTCGCGGTGGCGCCAGGTGACGGCGGGCGCGGACACGTGTCGCGCGCGGCAGCCGAGCGCCAGAGTGGAGTTCCTCTCGTAGTACTTGTCCCTCTCCACTACTCCCGCCGCGTCCACCAGCTCCACAGTGGGCGCTGTAACCAAACGGTATATTCGCTATTATAGTACGTTACGCTTTGGATCGAGTAATGACACAAATGCGACATTAGCGATTAGAGAAATGAAAGTGTATTTTGAATTTTTAATGCGTAATCACCCTTTGCCATACGCACTTTGCTAAAGTTCTTTTTCTATTTTTTTCGTATTTTTGACGAGCCCCTACGATCGATTCATCGAACTCACGAAACAAAAATAGTATTTTATCGAATTTCGCGCGATGGTAAATTTTTCGTAACTTATTAATAAATATTGCCCATTTAAAACAATGAAGATAAATAATTTTAAAAAGTTACTCGCCCTTGTAAAATGTTTATGGAAATAAAGTTTATCGGTTTGATAATACAGCGCTACAGTAGTAGTAGTGCGTAAAACATTTGGCATTTCGCGAAGCGAGGGTAATAACGGTAAAGAAATGTATTCCGAGATCGGCTCTTCGCGAATCCTCGGCCGGAGAAAATGTTATCTTAAAAGGAAAACTCTACTCGTAAAACAAAGGGGTTTTTAGGTCGAAAGCAAAATATGCCTCAAAAGTCATTTTGTAAGATTCACCTTATCCAAAATCTCGAAATACGCCTCGACGATAAAAGTTTTACCGAGAAATATTCCCCCGGGTCGTGCAGCACCGCACCCACTCCCGGCCACTCGACTGGGCCAGCACGATCCGACTTTCTGCGGTCCAACCGAGTCCAAGATTGCTCTCATCACCTTATATTACTAGTACGTTTGTCTTTGTCTACGTATTCACTTTAACTATACATAATTTTAATTATTAAATTTCACCTTCAACAGCATATTCTAAATATTTCAGCTATTTTTCTTAATTCCCTTTATACTAGCACTTATTAATTTGTCACCCTTAAGTGCAACTTTATATACCTACCTTTTATAATGTAGTTCTTTCGATTATATGAATCTCAGAATGGGAAGTTGTTTAATCGTAATATTAACATATTTATAAGACAGTCGTAGTGCATAGCTAGGTAGACACTCGACTACAAAACTGGCAACACATTTTGAAGTCTAGTCAAATTGCGAAATAAAATCACGAAATACATATTCATTTTAAATTTGTCTGGATATTACGATGTAATTTAAAATCTCGGTCATTCAAAAAACTTTCTTCAATAGACGTTTCACGATTTTTCAACGATTTAAAAATAAACAAACTCGAGGAAGAAGAAAAACATGAAATTATACTCACGATGAACTAAAAGTCGGAGTCGCGAAAGTAGAGGAGGATGAGTGCTGAGCTGACACTCGTAGTCCCCCGCGTCTCGCGCGCGAGTCCCTCGCAGGTGCAGGCGCCACGTGTCCGGAGGAAGAAGCTCCGCACTGAACCTGAAATGCCGTCAACGTGCTATGATTGCGGAAAATGAGTGTCTCGTCAACAGGTATTTCATGAATAATCAGCCCAGGGTAGTAAAAAATAAATTCCTATCTAGTAACGGAGACATTTTTTAGAGTAAGTACTTGTATTAATATAACCTTTCTCGAAAGTCACGAATCTCTTTATTATGATTTTCCCAACACTTTTAAGATGGCCGAAAAAATATTTTTAAATTCTAATGCCAGAATGGGCCTCCTCATCCCTTATCGTATTATTTTTAAACCTAAATATTCAACTTTAGATATTTTTTCATTTCGTTCATCACGTACGAATATGTACATAATAGATTTTTTTTTAAATATGTACGGAATATGTACACAACGAAGGGTTGATGGTCCCGAGAGAACAATAAATATGGGAGTAAAACACTTCAATACAGTTCCGTGTGTACTGTGTACATTATGTTAAAATAGATTATAATAAATAAAAAAAAAATAAAAAAAAAAATAAATAAAATAAATAATAAATTTAAAAAAACGTACGTAAAAAGAACTCCACCGATAAGACACATAATGAATTTTTAAATGAATTTATGTATGTATTTATATGTAAATATATAGTTAACAAATAAATGGTTCAATAGAAAATGAAAATAAACAATAAGACCTCACCTGAGGTCAGCGGTATAGGTCTGCAATCCTATCGTCAGGATCTCTAGAGAGTCATCCTCCGGCTTTCTCCGCACCCAAGATACCTGCAAGGGATCCGCACATTAGGTGCTACTCTACTCGCTCCGCTCCGCTACTACCGACTTCCGCTTTGTACCGGGACGTGTATCCTCTTACCAACTTGTCCTGTAACGCCACCACCTTGCAGTCCAGTTGGGCGTCGGCTCCGGCGTCTGCCGAGACGACGCCGCCAGCCGATTCCATTCTAGGGCCGCCATATCTTCAATAAATCAACTATTATTATTAAATTCAATGTGTCACTTTCTTACGTAGGTATATTATATAATATAGGCCTATTATATAATATTTAATTTGGAGCTGTAATGTATATATACAGCTCTACGTACTGTTCATTCAAACCCTTTTCCGCACCCCAATGGTGCATAGGGCACTGCATTTTAAACACAGTGTTATCTTGATCGGTAACACACGAAGGAAAGGTGATCAGCCTTCCGCTTCAGGTACCAGTCCAGGGTAATATCGAATAAATATTAGAGTGAAAAAATCACTTACATTTATTTGACCCCCCTGGGAATCGAACCCGGGACCTCCAGAACGGTAGCCGAGCGTGCTGACCATTACACTACGGAGGCGGACAAACTACACAGACAGACAGACAGACCATTACACTACGTACTGTTAGGATATTTTAATAACTGCGCTCTTTAAGACATCACAATGATGGATAGTTGTGAAGAGCAGAATGAGGAAGTTCAGTATTCTTTTGAATTGATTTTTTTTAATGTAGGCGAACATTTTATTGTATGATTAATTTATTCTCTAACATGTGATGAAAATCAGAAAAAATACTTTTTTTACTGATTTTCAATGTCTCTTATATAATAATATTAACCGCGCGTATAAGTTTTCTTACAAAGAAAGATAAGTCAAACTGGTTAATTTTTTAAAAATAAGCCATATTGAAAAGTCTCGCAACGCATGGTTCCTTATTGATATACAATGTACATATATGTATTTCTCACCTTATGTAGTTTAACTCGAGCATCTCGTACAATGTTTTTAAAAATTCAGGCGGTATAAGAACTCCTTAAAAAAAACACTTTGAATAGTCTATGTATTTGCAAATAAAATAATAATATGTAAAACTTTTAACTATCCCATTTAGATTCCGAGATTAGTGTTTTAAAATGTCATATTTTAACTAAAGGGTCCGCCAAATAACTTTTTTTTTTTGAAAATGCTATAAAAAAAAAACTAACTAGCTTCGGCTGTGTGGCACGTAGCGCCGTCCTGTTGAAACCAAATGTTGCCAATATCCTCCTCTTCAATTTTTGTGAACAAAAATCCGTTCAACATGGCCCGATAACGATCGCCATTGACTGTAACGGCCACTCCTTGCTCATTTTCAAAGAAAAATGGCCCAATTATGCCTCTGGACCAAAATCCGCACCAAACAGTGACTCGTTTTGGGTGTACCGGCTTTTCAATGTATGCGTGCGGGTTTTCTGTGCCCCAAATACGACAATTTTGCTTGTTTACATACCCGCCAAGATCAAAATGAGCTTCATCCGAAAAGATGATTTTTTTGGCAAAATCGGCATCTTCTGTAAGTCGATCGCAGGCCCACTCAGCGAAGCGAAAACGCATTGGATGGTCAGTTGGCTTCAACTCCTGAACCAATTGGACTTTGTATGGCGTCATACCAAGGTCTTTATGCAAAATTCGTCTCAATGATGTCTCCGAAATGTTCAATTGTTGAGAACGACGGTGAATTGATGTTGATGGCGCTTCACGCACACTTTCTGCCACAACATCGATATTCTCGGGTGTACGCACTGTTTTTGGCTTTTCACGCTTTGGTTTATCGATGAGGATGCCAGTTTCTTTCACTTTTTTCACAAGATAACGAACATACGGAGCTGACGGTGCTTCTCTTCTTCCAAAAACCGTACGCAATTTTCGCACACATTCTGCAACATTACCATGATTTTCAAAGTAATGTCGTAATATTTTCCAGCGTTGTTCAAGCGTATACACAACCATATTCGCTTAGCGGAAGGATAAAACTAATTATCTGTCAAATCAGACATGAGCTAAGTGTTACCATTCACGAAATAAGCACTAGTTGAAAAAAAAAACTTTAGATGGCGGACCCTATATATAGGTCATATTTCACTAGATACGACACATTATTCAAATTCTAGAAGCATTTAAAGTAAATAAGCTCGGTTTCTGTTAGTTGTCACTTCGAGGCGACATTAATGGCCCTTTAAGTCTCTTATTGGCTCTTCCGGCCAATATCAATCGGCCCTCCAAACCTCTATTGTGTTTGACCCTTTGAGCCAATTGTTAACGCCTGTGCAGAAGTTGGGCTATTCGCTCCAACGACCCGTTACAAATATACAATAACAAAAAACATTTGAATTGTCAAACTATTCTAAAAAAAAGCGGAACTCCTTTAGGAAGACGTTAGACTACTTCTAGTAAAAACAATCTCAAGGGGTTAGGTCTATGCATAAACATCCCCCGCGTACACCCGCACCCTGCCTCAAGCTAGCGGACGCACAGGGCCATAGTCCAAGTTGAGAACTATTGCGCCGCAACATTATTATTGTTGCAATGCTTAATTTGTTGAAATAAACCATGTATCTACACTGTGCTTATTCACGTACTTCCTCCTGATTATACAAGTATCACTTTATTTTGTACAGTATCACTTGGATACGTATTTTTTTAATGTAAATTAACTATTTGTCACGGGGTCTGCTTAGTAAGACGAGAAAAAGTATTAGAATAGTTTACGTATACAAATGTACTCTTTCTCTATTTATACCATATATAAAATGGACATATTAGCAGCCAATGTGAATCATTAAGTAATATAAAATCTAATCCATTCACTTAAAAACTAAGACCACGTTAACCAGCGCAAATTAAACCGAGACTCCTATTAATGCAGTTCCTTCTCTTAAACCGCTTGAAGCCTAATAAGTATTACGAAAGGATAATAATATAAAATCTACCTTACACAGTTTTAGTGTTACTCGATCGTGCTACTTTATGTAATACAATATACATTTATAAATATTATGTCTTTATAAACTAATAATTAATATTTACGTGGAAAATTGTTTAAACTTTACTTCCTTGTTGAAAATCAATGGAGATACTAAATTACAGATGGGTATCTCATAAAAAAACAACAACTTTTTCAATAAGGAATATGACGTAATGGAAGAAATTTGGGCATTTATAGGGTTTATGACTAGTCATTGGCTCGTCTAAGTAATTTCTTTATACACTGTAACATTCACTAATTGGCGTATGATTTAACAACTACAATTACTCTTGTTACAAGATGCCTGACTCAAGAGTCCGCGACAATAACCACGGGACCACAACTCGATAATTTGTGCGCGAGCGCAACCTACGCGTGCCACCGTTTTGCAAGCGATGGTCAGTCCAAATCTAGTCTATTAACCCCGCGCACGCTTTTTTTTTGTTCTTTCAAACAGAAACCTCGTGGCTTTTAACTAACCGCCATTTTATTAATCAAGACATCGTTTTTGTTCTCTACGCCCGAGTGGTTTGTTTTTGTTACAATAGTTATCGCATATTTTCGCATCCAAAAACTATCGGCTTATCACCAAAGCGGTATTTCGTGGACGGCTGGGTATTGAGGTAAGTCAATTTCTGTGTATTGGTGATGGTATTTTTGTATTCATGAAATATAATATGTTTTTTTTTGCATCGGGCGTTTTCAGCTCGAGACGATTGGAAGTATAGCGACTTTTAAGTGACCGCTATACTGGCGACGGTGACTGAGAAGTCACCGCTTTACTTTTTCCATCCCCGTGTGTGTCATTGGTGTCACATTTTATATATATATATGTATATATATATAATATATATATATATATATATATATATATATATATATATATATATATATATATATATATATATATATATATATATATATATATATATATATATATATATATATATATATATATATATATATATATATATATATATATATATATATATATATATATATATATATATATATATATATATATATATATATAAAATGCGTCCTCTCAAGCCGTAAACTTGTAGCTGAATCCAAAAACAGAGTTAGTGGTAGAAAAGAGAAAAGTAATCCGAAGATAACTTGTAGCCGATTAATTTGCCGCCAGATTCCCGAGGGTTACTTCTACATTTAATTTAAAGAGGACTTTTCCTTTAGTTAGGTTAGCTCCTCGACTATTTGTCTCGGAGTTTGTTTATTTATGTTTACGCAACGTGATCAATGTTTCTTTCTTTACGCGGAACATACTTGAACCAAACTTTACGAAACTACAACACGACCATGTTTTATTTATGCGAGATTATAAGAAACCTACAAGACTGTAAAAAAACACATGCTCAATTGTTTGCTTTGATTTTACCACTAGACTAGATAAATATAATATGAATAGAGGTTTTATATCGTTTTTTTTCTTTATATTTGTTGCATGTACTAAAAATTAATTATGTTTGATTAATGTTTTAAGATTAGACTGTAAGAATAACAACAACATAGTTTATTTTCCCGAAAATAGCATATATAGGTACCTACCTATTTTTAAATCGAGTACCGTTTCATGCATTTTTTTTACGATTTTTGGAGTAAAACTCATGAATAACATTCAAAACGGCTCGTAATGGATATTAATGATGAAGCACCCCTATCACTGGACTGTACAATCATGGTGATCAATTCTGTAAAAGTTGTCGTTTGTTCCAGAAAACATGTAGGTACTCTGATATTGTAATAAGTGTGAGAATGGGTATATTAAAGGAACGAAAGGAGAGTAGACATCTTTCTACAATAAATAGCTGGAAAGCTAGGGTTTCTAACAGCCTCTAAATAAACCTCGTGATATTAAAACAGTCGGTGTTTATATTTTTATCCCATTACTACCTCCCGTTCCTAGTACATACATACATTACGTATGCTGTACGCGAAAATAAGCTAATTAAAAAAATATATATATATTTAACACGTGATGCTTTAGCCTCTTTGGGATTAATGTTGTTAATTGTAGTTGTAGTCACTTTTATCATTTATTATATCATAATCTTTTTTAAATAGTTTAATAAGGCTCTAGTACAACTACCATAAAGGATTTTATAACATATAAAGTATTTATTCGTATTAACTTGGAACAAATAAATGTTTTTGTTGTTTTAGTATTAGTTTTTTTTAATTTGTGTCATTCAAATTCGTAATCTTCCATTTCATTAGCAATATAAAGTAGTCGAGTGGTTATCATGCCATGCGGATTTAAATACACTTTCACGAGTGGATTGTCCGATAAGTATACCATAAAATGGTTACCCTCGGTCTGCCTTATCCTGAAAACTCATTTACAGTAACAATTCTAAATTGTTTAGCATTTCTGCTGCTCGAAGTAATATTACGGTGTCTCACCTGTCATTGCGATGCGTGTGCTTGTTGAGTGTAGAATAAGTATCGAATATATAATTCAACATCGGGGCATCGGTTCTTCCTTGTCGGAAGTGGTTCCTGCTGGTGTTCAGTCCCGCCGCCGTCTCCCGCGGCGGAGGCAGCCTCATTCCCTCGAGACTCGGTACCACGACGTCCACAGACCCCAGCGACGACTTCACACTTTCTGGAACATCACCTCGTTCTTTCACTCGAGAAAGCACTTCCATCTTAGGCGTAGTCTGAACTGTTAATTTACTCTCGAGTCTGGTGCGATTGTTCGTCTCTTCCCTTCTGATGGTAGAAACCGAAGAATCATTCAAATCGTATGTTTCACTTTTGCGTTTAATCACATTGTACGCTGCGGCTTTGGATTTCGCTATCCGATATGTCTCGTTGATATGACTCGAAGCGACGTGTCCGAGATCCCCTATCTTAAATACTGTAGAAAAAGTGCCGGAAATAAAAGTGGATCGGGTAGAATTAATTATATCTGCCACTTTCCACCGCGTGTGAGAACTAGATCTTCCTCTTCCGAGGGAAGGAATAGTGCTCGGAAGGGAAGGCCGAGAAGTTGTCGGTTCTCCATTAGGATCCCCCGTGAAGAAGGTGAAGGAATCTGGAAGAGAAAGAGATAAGGCATTTATTATTACTACTAAAAAGGGATATCGGCCTGCTAATAAAGCCTTATTTAACGGATTCATTCTACCCTCTCATCAAACGTATCCTTGAAACATTATTCCATTTCATCTCTTGTTGATGTTTTGCGAGAGTGAAATGATATTTGTCGTAAAATAACGATAAGAAATCAGGAAAAAAATATTAACGAATGATCATACTATTATCAAAACAATAATAAATTCTCATTTTTTGTTACAATCTTTGTGGTGTATTTGTTAAATATATATTATGAGTATCATCCATTTTTTAACATTGGCAAATTAGTAGTAAAGTAAGTGAAATCCTTATCCGCACCCCAATGGTGCATAGGGCACTGCGTCATATAAACCCAGTGTTACCTTGATCGTTTACACTTGAAGGAAAGGTGATCAACCCTCCTCTTCAGGTACCAACCAGTCCAGGGTAATTACAGTGAATAATTCAGTCATATTTATTTGAACCCCCTTGGGAATCGAACCCAGGACCTTCAGAACGGTATCCGAGCGTGCTGATCATTTTATGCATTTTATGGATTTTCAATAAACCTTTCAAATTTGTAGAAAACGAACAACAAATTTTCGGTATAATTTTTATTGTCAGATGCAAAAAAAAAAATCACTCCACCTTCGGAACAGTTCTAAATCCATTCCAACACATGCAGATTGCGAGCAACGCAGTAAGACTACTTCTAATTTTTACACTTAGTAAATTCACAGTGCGTCATTCTGGAAAGAATTTATTTTTAATGACGTCACACATAATATCATTGGATTCTTCAATGATTCTTCGAGGGCTAAACATTTGAGATTTCAGTAAGAATAAAATAACCTAACTCTACGTTTTTTCTAAACAATTTATTGTTTAATGAAAAAGTGATATATTATAACCTATTGATAAAGTACCTCCTGAACATGATTGTCAATGTTTCCGTGAACTACTCGTATGTTGCTTAATGGGACAAATGAATGGTCACAGAGGCAATCAGAATTATTGACATGATTTATTTATTAGTGACGAAAAGTGATTTTTTAAATTGATATTTAATTTAATGAAATTATTTTATGGTTTTCCCCATAGTTTGCATGGCGGTTAATAAGCTGCCAAATAACATCCGTTTTGTTAAGATTCTAAACGTTTTCTTCAAATCTTGTGCTATCATTAATCCATTGCATTATTGGTTGATGCTGTAAAACATAAGTAAAATTTTCAGTCGTGATTGGATTATAAAAAAATGATATCTGAAACCGTTATTATGAATGTGTTGATCAAGGAATAGAAATATAATTCAGCTGCTCGTTGGACCTTATTCAGCTATTTTCTAGAGTTATGGAAAGCAAAATCGAAAAATCGTCATTTTGCTATGACGCTTTAATTAAAACGGTCAATCACGGAAACACACTGACATTTTTTTATTGACCGCGCTTGTGTCCCATGACAAAACCTTCGTGTAACAGTACTCCACACTAACAATACTCCTGACCCGGAGTACCGACCAACATCACCTCGTGTCAGTAGAAGTGGCAGCAGAATGAGATGAAGAGATCGCCTCATGCTTCTCACGTGACCTCTCTTCTCCTCATCTCTTCTTCATCCGAAAGTTCCATCTCCAATCGAATCACCACTCACCGACGCTAGCCTGTAATCAAAACTTTTTTGTATAAAATTTTTTATGTTCATACCATTTCATTGAAATATCAATAATATTTTTATCAAATACACAAAATAATTTTACTTCGTATTCTACCGAGCAAAAATATTTTTCATCATTTAAGTCGATGCGTTCTAGCCACTCATTGCAGTGCAAGTGCAAACATTGTGCAAACATAACGAATGCGTTTTTACAGTTAAAGTACAGAAAAAAAATACTATAAAAAAATGAAATTTGAAATGGATGATGGTAATGGGTGAAGATTTAGTAAAAAACATATACGGACATTGTGTTGCTCTGAAGGGATTTGCTCTATCTTTTGATTGATACATTTTCCTTAAGATTATACGTAATACAGCAATATCCGTTAGTTTTCTGAGAACATTTTCCACTCGAAATATTTTATTTAGTTTATGTGGTAAAGATTACAGTATTTACTGATACAAGTTTACAAAGTAAGCGCTCACGTTTCTGTAACATCATTTGACGAGGGTCATGAGTCGCTTTGTTCCATTATTATCTTTCTATTCCTCAAAGCCCGTAAGACGTTTCGTCCTTCTCTCGTCTTGTTTCTCTCGAGGGGTCTCAGCGTACCCCGTCTCGCTGAACGGAGCCCACTTCGCACATTTGTCACGATTAAAATCCCCTACAGGCCTTTTTACAATTCCAATGAAACTACTATAGTACCTATAGCGCGGTAGCCAGTAGTCAGTACAGAACAATTGGCAAAACGCCAACAATGAGGCAATATGTTAACTACCTCCATCTCTGCTAACAAATTATCGCCTCTTAAGGGACGTCAACAAGCATGAAATGTTTCCAGTTCCAACGCTCGGAAACCATTCGTTACGACCAAAATCGGTACTTTTCTAATTCAATCATTTTAAGTAAATTAAAGGCACATTGAAATCATAAATGTCTCTCTATATATATAAAATATATTCCTTTCTCTTTGATATCGAAATGAATAGTTAAATTTATCAAAAACGGGCGGTTTTATAATAGAATGATATAGAATTCACTTTGTGTAACACTTCATTATTATAAGATTGAAGTTTAAATTTAAATATATGGGTTTAATTTAACACTACTGGTTTTGGGATGTCACCTATCGATGGAAAAAAAACTGCTCACTCAAAACCAATAGTGTTGACTTAAACCCCGTATGAAGTAATACTTTTACCCGAGTTGATTGAATCATAAGGAAGGCACACAAAAACGGTAAAATACTGTAAACTAGGTAGGCATTGTAAAACAACACTTAAACACTTTTTAGATTAACATGTAAAACAAACCTTACCTCGTACCTCAATAGACAAGTGAAGGGTAAAGGGGGAGCATTGAACAGATCAGTAGGTACTGAAAGTGATCTGTCCCGCTCTGTCCGCACTATAGCGGTGTACCGCAAGGCACCGCGCGAGTGCTCGTGTAGCGCAGCACCGCACGCGTACTTCCTAAATCCCCAATCAAGGCGGGATTTAATCACAATCAGAATAGGAATTTGACGAAATCCCAGATTCGATTTACTATGGCATTAACAAGTGTCTAAATAATTTGAGATATCGTTCAGATGTATTACTTTCAAGGTAGGTACGCCGATGCACAATGGTGTGAACAGCTTATTTTCATCCTAAAATTCAACAACTATGAAACCATCAAGAATATTGACAAAAAAATTGGAAGAAATACTTAAATCAATTGATATTACTTTATATTACATTAAAAATATTTCTGTTATTTTATTCGTGGTTTGAATTATGCATATGTAGGTCAGCAAAAAATCACTAAAAAAACTTATTTTTATTAAAATTTATATTAATTTAATCGTAAATGGTGAAATGTAAAAAATATTGTGCTTGTTAAAAATAAATTTTATATGAATAGAAACCTAAAATAAAATTTTATTAATTTCATTAATTGATTCGGCAGTCACTTTGTGGTAAAATCTATCCATTTTAATTAACGTTTTACTTAGTAAATGTCACAGTAGATTTTAAGAAATAGTGGTATTTACTAAGTAAAACATTAATTATAAATTTTATTCATCGATTTTACAATTTTTTTGTATGCATATATTTTTGGGGTGTAGTTTTCTAGAAAAAATAAAATAAAATAAATTGGGGCAAATATGGGCACGATTATACATCTGTTTCTCAAATACAACAATTGTTTTATTTGAGAAACAGAAGTAAATTTTTGTCTGTTTTTCACAATAAAATCATTTTATCCAACGTTCGACAAAATTCGCTTGTAACTTAAAGTTGATTTTTCTAAAATATTTACGTGTACCTACATAGTTATGTAGTTATGTAAAAAAGTCATTCTAATAATTGTAATGGGATATCGGGAATGAATAATCTTATTTCACTTGTTTAAGAAACTGTTTTTTGTATAAATTAAATATAATATGATATTCATATAATGAACTTTACTTATTGAAAGCAAAAAGTTTATTCACTTAACTCTATTTTTACTTAAAGAAGTAACATAAGCACTATTTTTTACAATTCCAAACACACTGTCACCACTTCAAACATTTTGAAACCTCTTTTGATGTGTTGTCTGGAATACCCGCAGTATGATATTGCGAATATTGGAAATAAAATAGGTAATCTTATCTACGAAATAGTCTGTTTTCTCGTGAATTTCTCCTTTCGTGCGGAGTAATTGGAAGCGCCATATTTTATGATCAGAAGTGTCTCGACCAAAGTGTGGACAAGAGCGCTGCGCTGGCATGCGCGCCGGTACGCGGGTCTTCGCCGTCTCTTTTCCTCGGACCTATTTAGTAAGTTAAGGGCATTCGCTTTACTCTCCCAATCGGAAAACTTTAATTATAGCGGCTCAACCCTTTTATGAAATTGAACTCGTAAGAGCCGTGGAAAGGAAAGGCTACTTTAATCCCTACTTATTTATTACTTTCCTTTGTACCGGCAGATGCTACGAAAAAAGGTTCTAATCAAATTATATTCTCTAGTACTTCTCTTAATTGAGAACATAAAATATGTTCATTATACCTTCGTCCGCCTCTACATAGTAGTGTTTAACGCTTTCGGGTACCGTACATGACTTCCGGGGCTCGATTCCTGGAAGGGTCAAAATAAAGTATAATATAATACGGTTTCTCACTATAATATTATAAATAACATCATAACGATCAAGTAAATATTGCGTCGATTGCAGTGATCTGTGTGTACTTATGTATGATGTTCAGAAGAGTGATATCCTCCTTTCGACATTTTATTATAATTCACATAGAAATTAAATTTATTGTTATCTGCGTAAAGTTATACCATGCAAAACCGATTTATCTAACTACGTGACTCTATTCGCAAAGCCGATCCGAGGCTATATTATATTAGAAATTAATTGAATTTACGAAGAACATTCGTATATGGAGTTCCGTCACGATAATATTTGCATATATATATAGATACATTGTGCCAATAGTTGACATGGAAGTGTTGATTGTTTGGCGGTCAAAATGTCGGCTTGCCTATTATACGGAGCACTTTACTACCCTTCACGAGAATACAGTATCTACTGACAAACAATAAGTATTACATGTTCTACTTACTTCCCTCCGTCTCCACAATACACACTTACATAAGTACAAATAGACAGTAGACAGTGGCGTAGTTGGGTAGACGCTCGACTGCGAAACTGGCCACTGTTCTGTTCGATTCCCGCCAATTGCAAAATGAATTCAAGAAATATTTATTTTCAATTAGTCTGGGTGTTTGTGATATATTTTTCACATTTACCTTCCCTATCCTTACTGTCCTACCTGCAGACAATCATCTAAAATAGACGCTTTGCGGGTTATTCCTTTAAAAAATAACAAATAAAAAAGTCCCTTTCAGTAATTGATTTCTTCAGTATAGTTTTGGCGACACTACCTTTTTATCGGTGTATTGGTACGAAATTTTATGTTGATTGATATGCAATGCAGCAAAGCGGTTGTCTGTTTGATAATTTGATAATGATTGTCTATTCACAAAATATGTACGATATCATACTATATGTACGCGATATCTGAACATTCTAAATAAACTAGATTTCAATATTTTAAATTTATCTCTTTTTCAATTAATACTATTGAATATGTTAGCTACTTCCGCTTTTTAAAATAAACTAGCTAATCAGATTGTTTCTAACAAAAATACATAATTCATAGTTTAAATTAAATTATTTATATTTCACTATACACATGATTACATAACAAATTACTATAATATACCCTCACTAAGTTTTCACTTGCCGAGGGCACAATTTGCAATACTAATTTAAAAAAGGAATATATACAGTATAATTAATATTGTTTTGGATCAGCAATCAAATATGACATATATGAGTATGACAATGTATCCGTTAACAACCATTTCCACCTAGTGGAGCCAGTACCTACTGGTGGTAGTACCAGTATATAGCGCTAGTGTTGTAAACTTATAGCGAGTTGTGAATGATACCTTCCCTTTTCATGTGAACCTCGATACTTCCTATACTTTCTATATCTTTCGAATTTATATTTCGGCTTACAGTATAATGTAACGAGCACAGCCTCACATGATTCATAACGGAACATGCTCAGCTTACTTTCACCTTTCACGTAATACACATTTTATTTCGTGACAAAGATTTTCCAATGCATTAGATATACCAATGCAACATATTTCGATTTGTTTTTGAAGTTTGTATAAGATCCGAGAAAACAGACTATATTTAGTAGAACATTTTTTGAAAACTGAATGATGAGTATCAAGAGTAAGGGGAAAAAGGTAATAATTATCTTACTCATCACAAATTGTTTTTTTATTTTTTATAATATTCACCAAACAAGAAGAAATCTATCAAGTTAAATGTAACGAGTGTTTTTGAACACGAAACTGTTCAATTAATAATAATTCCAATGTTATTATGAATAGCCAAATGTTATACGGAAGTGTTTGACTCGGAACGGCTGTTCTTAAATAAAATTTTCGTTACTTTTGTGCAGCGAATTAACGTTTTCTAGTTTAAATTTGGCAAAAGACCAAAATAAATCTGACCGCACGAGTTGGAAAAACTTCTCATCCATTGCTGTAGAATAATTATAACAGTCGCTTCTCTGTTCATACCACCCCTTACGAACTTCCCGTTGTACAATTTCTCCTATAGGTAGATACATACTCGTAAGTACTCATAAAAAGTAGGTACTACTAAAGACTTTCAAAATTGTTTTTAAAAACTGATGAAAATTATCGTCATCAGTTAGAAAATCTTCTGTATTAAAATAACCTTTTTAGTTTTCAGCTCATTACAATAACGAGGCGACGCCGACGGTTATTTACTACCAAAAATGATCATTTTAAGTATATGAGGATAAGTTGTCGAGAGTTAGTATCCGCTTAAATAATTTTTTATGGATTTTCAAAACATGATGATTGATAGTAAAAAGATGTCGTGCGCAAAAAACCGCGACAGAATCGGATTAGAACATGGAAATGATGCCGCGTACTTTCCCAATATCCAATTATTATTCCAAATTGATCCGAAGCTCTTAATGACGAGTCTGCAATTCATTTGGATTCCCGCCATTAGCGGTAATAGCTTTATCCAACCGTACTCTTAGTGCAATTAGTTAGTTCCCTCCGG
Source organism: Brachycentrus maculatus (assembly GCF_059751285.1). NCBI lineage: Eukaryota > Metazoa > Arthropoda > Insecta > Trichoptera > Brachycentridae > Brachycentrus > Brachycentrus maculatus. Next base: position 104,351 of record NW_028280973.1, read on the forward strand.
TACAGACATTTAATCCTTAAATCACTCTTGGTCGAATGTTTCCATAATCGTTTTGAATAATAATACCTCTTCCCGTTGATTGAAACCGAACAGATCACCGAGGATTTAGTGGACAATACTAACGACTGAAAATTACTCGTATTCAAATCTTACAATTAAAATAACTAAGGTTCTAAGTACATATTTGGATCGGACGGGATAACAGAACTCAACATTTCTGCAAACAGATATGAGTGAACGTAATAGAAATAAATAATACCTACAGCATTCTCGATATTCGTATATTGTTCCAAATAACCTCTTAATTGATAAAAGTTACATAAATCAAATTCAAAATTATAATATACTTTTAGCGATAGGTAGCAGGACTAGATTTACTTCTTTAATCTGTTTTTTCATGAGAATAAAGCTTTTATTCTTCGAATTCTTAAAACAAGTCTAGCGATAGACACTTATAAAATTGCGCGATAGCGTGAGGCTTTGTCTCGTTGTAACCGGTGCTACGCACATGACAATTGGGCATATAGACCAATGGCCGTCACAAAGGCTAACGTGGGCAATCAACCCACAAACCAATAAATATATTATTATTCCCTGTGGGTTTTATAGTGATTGCGGGTAGAAAAGTAGCGTAGCTGAAAAACCACCATAAAACGACGATTTTCACAAGGAGGAGGATTTTTTTCTAAAAGAAGGATTATATTTCTTTACTTTATTGTCTACGTTGGCAGTTGGACATACATTATTTGAAGTATTTGCCTTATCATTTCAGTATTTGTCGTGTGGCCTGTTGTGATGGAACTCTTTTAGCGTCTGGCATGTGTGAAGATCAGCGCCAGCAGTGCGGGTCACTCCGGCACGATGCATGGTGGGATGTGAGATGCACTAAACAGTAAAGAGCACGTTTTTGTGCTCGCGCAAGGACATTTGGCCGATTTTTATCACTGGCGTCTTTCGAGTATTATTAAATCTTGTACCTAAGAATTTAAGAAGCGCCAATGAATCTCGTAATAAGACCGGAAAATCGGACATTTTAATTGGAATTTCCAACATAATTATAAACAAATAAACTTTCAGAGAGAATCATTAATCGACTGTTCTGTGTTTCCACCCCAAGTCCACCCCCTCCTTTCCGTCACCACGCGCTCTAGTTTGCTAGAGAGATATTGAACCCAATTAACATTCTAATATTTCAGTAACGATCTTGTTTTAGGCTCAATAATATTTTCTTCTACAGGGTCCGCCAAATAACATTTTTTTTTTGAAAATGCTATAAAAAAAAAACTACTGAATATTTTCTCAAATTTCTTTTTTTATTTATAAGTACAATCCTTCCGGTTAATAATTTTTTTTTTTTTTTTTTATTTATTTCTTAGTTAGTTATTTTAATAATGGAAAATAATTTCATTCAAATGGCTGCCTCGGCTGGCCATGCAGTAGCCTACACGATCGGTCCAATTTTTAAGCACATTATCGATTGTGTGCAGCTGTATTTCACCAATGGCTTCACGAATATTGTCCTTTAAAGCGTCAATTGTCTCTGGCTTGTCGGCGTAACATTTATCTTTGAGGGCACCCCACAAATAATAGTCCAACGGTGTCAAATCGCAGCTCCGAGGTGGCCAAACGACATCAGCTCTGCGGCTGATAATGCGATCTTCAAAAACAGGGCGCAAAACATCGAGTGTAGCTTCGGCTGTGTGGCACGTAGCGCCGTCCTGTTGAAACCAAATGTTGCCAATATCCTCCTCTTCAATTTTTGTGAACAAAAATCCGTTCAACATGGCCCGATAACGATCGCCATTGACTGTAACGGCCACTCCTTGCTCATTTTCAAAGAAAAATGGCCCAATTATGCCTCTGGACCAAAATCCGCACCAAACAGTGACTCGTTTTGGGTGTACCTGCTTTTCAATGTATGCGTGCGGGTTTTCTGTGCCCCAAATACGACAATTTTGCTTGTTTACATACCCGCCAAGATCAAAATGAGCTTCATCCGAAAAGATGATTTTTTTGGCAAAATCGGCATCTTCTGTAAGTCGATCGCAGGCCCACTCAGCGAAGCGAAAACGCATTGGATGGTCAGTTGGCTTCAACTCCTGAACCAATTGGACTTTGTATGGCGTCATACCAAGGTCTTTATGCAAAATTCGTCTCAATGATGTCTCCGAAATGTTCAATTGTTGAGAACGACGGTGAATTGATGTTGATGGCGCTTCACGCACACTTTCTGCCACAACATCGATATTCTCGGGTGTACGCACTGTTTTTGGCTTTTCACGCTTTGGTTTATCGATGAGGATGCCAGTTTCTTTCACTTTTTTCACAAGATAACGAACATACGGAGCTGACGGTGCTTCTCTTCTTCCAAAAACCGTACGCAATTTTCGCACACATTCTGCAACATTACCATGATTTTCAAAGTAATGTCGCAATATTTTCCAGCGTTGTTCAAGCGTATACACAACCATATTCGCTCAGCGGAAGGATAAAACTAATTATCTGTCAAATCAGACATGAGCTAAGTGTTACCATTCACGAAATAAGCACTAGTTGAAAAAAAAAACTTTAGATGGCGGACCCTATAGAAAGATGAGCGATCGGAATTTCTAAGAGAGATAAATATTTATATCCAATGTACGGCACTTCATATTCGTGCGAATGAAAAAGTAATGGCACAACTACCATGAAAAATGTGACGTTATCTTAAGAGAAACTAAGGTAAAATGTAATATTTTGTTCAATGGTATGATATTTAAAAATGTAATAAATCTTTGCGTGTTTGTTGTCATGTGTGGTTAACATGTGAAAATATTGCAGCGATTCTCCTTGTCTTCTGCATCGTAGTATTCTGTCTTTAGATATCTAGAGTAATGCTGCTTTATGGGGGATATTGTTGAGTTATTAAATACTTTTAGCCTAAATTAATTGTAATGTTTTATTTTTTTAATATTTGCAATCTAATTAGTACTGAAAACTGATATTACTATCCTACTTCCCATGAAATATTAGTAATTGGGTACCTTTAAAATGCTTCTTCAGATTTCAATATAGTCACATCGGCCGATCTCTCCGGCAATTTGCAATATTAAGAGTAGATACACAGAGTAAAGTTCTTCAAAATCACCTACTGAACTAAAATTAGGCAGTAAACTGTCGATGAGAAAAATTATAACAATTTCTAATAGGTGCTGAAATTATGGGAAAAATTATTTCATTTTCTATCGGTTTGATTGATGTAATTTTTTCAAAGGTTGACTGTCAATTGTTAGTCAAATTTCTTAATTCTCAAACCCATGGATTTATTTGAAAGTATATATATAAATATAAAAAAAGGCGTTATCTGTTTACCAGTGGAAAATTTCCTTAAGGCAAAGTAAGGTAAGCTCAACAAGCCTCACGTAGAGGGCATGAATCCATAAGGAGTCAAGTTTGAATTGGCTTCGATATTGTGTTACATTTCTCATATTGACCCTATATTTTAAACATTTCATATAATTGGATTTAATTTAATATGATTTAATTTAATTTTTATAAACAGTTTATATTATTGGACTACACTAATATGTTAATGGTCTACGTTTCCTTAAAGGAAAATCTACATATGCTTTATCAAATCACGATGTGTTTTTAAACTTACATACTTACTGTCGTTACACGCACCACAGAACATATTCCCATTATACTAGTATGTGTTAGTTTCCGGTTAAACTTATACATTTACAGGTCGATTTTCTTTGAAAATACACTTGAATAATCTCAGATTGTAGGATTAACCAATAATTGACTGGATTAATATTTTTGCGCATAATTAGCTCATACATATATTTGAAAAAGAACCGATCATTTTAAGAATTCATTAGTTTATAATATATAGGTGTGGAAGAAAAAAAATGTTGAGTCATCTTTTCTGAATAATTTAATTGGAGGGTCGAACTACAGACTTCGGGATTGGAAGTACCCGACACTGGTTCTGGGACCGCAAATTGACTCTATATAATTTAATTTGTGCCAAAGAACAAATTAATATTCCTGCTAAAAAAAAACCTTTCGTAAACATGGAAAAGATCAGTGTCCAAAGCGATAGCGTTTACCATATGAGTATAGGTACCTCTTCCAACAGACATAACTATTGGAACCTAGATCCTAACTTTTGGACCGTGAAACAAACTACGCTAACGCTGCGCTGCTTCAGGTAATTATCGGACAAGATTTAATAATACTTAGACGCCTCATAATTTCAAATTTAATTGACTTTTCGGATTATTCCATTTGGATACTAAAAAACAAACATTTTAATTTTAATCATTGCAACGGTAAAACAATTTGATGAGGCAAATGTAGTTGGAAAAAGAAGCAATGGAAGACCGAGAAAAAACATGGCACGATCAGGTATGCCAAATACTTGAAAGTGGTCAGGTTAGGAGCCGTAATAATCGCCGGGTATGTATGAGGAGATACATGAACGTGGAAGAGGCGAATAATGTTTGCAAAGACAGAGTGGTGTGGCGTTCTATTCTCTCTGCCTACCCCTGCGGGGAAGCGGCGTGATGGTTAGTTAGTTAATTTTGAATCGAAACATTATAAAAACGATACTTAAAAAAGTTTTTGTTTTTTTTTTCCTTTATGTCGAATCGTATATTTTTTAATCTTGAAAATCGATTTATCATTATCGTGTCGATGATCGTGAAAAAAATCCTTAGCTGAAATATAGAAGATTTTGAGATAATAAAGTGAAACATATTAGGTAAACAAAGTAAAAGCAAGGTTGTTTCCGAATCTCGCAAAATAATAAACCGCGAAAATAGCAATACGACACGACCGACACATTTACCTCACCACATTATTTAGCAGCACTTACCTTGTATGTGCAAACATAATGCTCCTATCCACACAACAACACAACAGTTTCGCTCGACACTTATTTCCGTGAAGTTGTAGTGTTCTTATTAGCATACACTTATGAGTAAGTACATAGAAGCAGGGCGTCTCCACCTTCAGATTACTAAGTTCCCGTGGCACTTCATAATTTCCCATTTTATGGTTGAAAATTATTACATTTAACACTACTCGAGATTGAGACAAATGCTTTATAAGTATAATTACATAAGATAATTTCATACAAATTTCCGTGAAAATTACCTTTCTTTATGTCGCTTTTAATAATATGTATAAGTATGTACATATTTATATAAATATAATATGTATGTTCAATTAACGGATACATTAAATACAATAATTCTGAAAAATTTTGCAATTTATTATGTTTTATATTTATGGTTTGAATAAAATAATACAATTGATAGCGCTTAATTGAAAAACAGAAAAAACTAGATAATTTAGCTGTATTAGGGGTAGCTGCTCCAACTAACCGAAGCGTCCTAACTAAGCGGAATATTGTCCCAATCAAGCGTCGTTATTTAGTATTGGTTTCTTGGTTTGGTATACTCGTACATGGGCCGTTTATTTTTTCTTTTGTTTCTTGGATATCGATTTATAATAATGATAAATCTATTTAAAAATAAACTTACGTAATGTAGGATATTCGTATATGGGACGCAATATGTATGTAAACTTTACATTGTAAAGTAGTCTCTGTTAGTCGGAAATCAAACCGAAACTTTGATACCTTATTACGTATGAGACCCCA